>NC_047516.1:38369300-38551800 GCF_902827115.2 Pseudochaenichthys georgianus
GACGTCGACTCCACACAAGTGGAGTGAAATCTTTCTCCATTTTTAACTACATAATTATCACATAATTATTCATCACCATTTGTGTACTGGAAAAGAAAAAGAAAACAGACAAATAACTCGAATATTTCTCCTAAATAATTACAACTTCATATTTTCCCTTCTCAAAAATATTTAAAACTCAACATCATTGAATTAAATTAAAAGAATAACACAACTGCAAGTATATCACTATAATGCTGAGAACAAAAACACTTGAAGGTCAAAAACAATTATGTTTCAACAACCAGACTGAATGTTAATTATCATACATTAAAATATAAGAATAGCAGGCTTCCCGCCTCAGGGTAACCTAGATTCCTTCTGCTTCACGGTCTCACTTTGAGGTATTTAGCATTCACCTCTCATTCCTGCTGTAAATGTGCCTTTTCCTGGAGTTAACATGAATATGCAATGCAGTTGAAATTAAGACAAATCCATTTGAACAACAAACAATTAAAACATATATGTAAAAATAATCCAGAATAATAAAGTGTAGAGAGAACATTTCCAACACTGTTCAATTAAAATCTCAAACATTTGTTACATCCTTGAAAAAAACTGAAACTTTTGTAACTGGGTCAACATTAACAGGATATTGCATGTGCATCAGTTCATGGTTCCGTTTGAAAAATGAAAGAAAAACACACACACACACACACATAACAAAATACTTGTGTTCAATTCCATTCCTCTTCAAAATCTGAGCAGGAAGGGCAGGAACACCAGGCCCAGCAGGCAGGTGTGTAGGTGGAGTCCTGCCGCACCCCCGCTGCCGTCCTGCACTGCTCTCGGTCCTGACAGGAGAGAGGGACACGAAGATACATTTCACTGTGGAATTGTCTTTTTCCAGTGTGGCATCACTACTGGCCCTTTGTTTTGAAATGAACAGCCAATCAGCTGATGGCCATTCAGGACCCTAAAGAGAATTACTGTGATGTATACAGGGCTGTTTTGTAAATTATGTTTTTGTTAAAATTAAAGCAACTTATGTTGTTGCATTACATACTGAGAAAGTCAATGGCGTCTTGCCGGCTGGTCCGACTTCAACATTTAAACCAAACTATCATTTGTGTTTCCTAATCCAAACTCCTCGAGGGGCTCTTGATGTGGACCACACTCTCTGGATCAAACATCCAGACGTGTTACTGCCCATATGCGGAACTGACAACAAAAGCGCCTTTCCTTCACAAGAAGAAGCAGTCAGAAGCAAACTCGTGAAACATGTATGTGCTCCCACAAAACATAATGAATCAAATCATTACACATGTTTGGATGAAGAGAGCAGCCGACTAACACAACAGTAATTCAACTTTACATTTGTGTTCTTTCTGTGTCCCTAACATGCGTTATTATCTTGCAATACTTAGCAGATGCTGCTAAATCTGCCTGTGTCTGATTGTAATTCAGCTCAGAAGATATGAGAGAATCAATGTTAGATTCTAGTCTGATGTATTCTTATGTGTTTCTATGCTAAAAACAAGCATCCTGTAGCGAGTATTGTTTTCTAAGGCTGTGTATGCTCATGTGTCATTCTTTGGATGATAGTCCGCGGTTACAGCAGGACACCAGAGGCAGAAACCACTGTTTGTTGTAAAGTATAAATAAACAGCACATGTGTAAAATAACAAGACAATATCCAGTTTGTTAGCGTAGCAGGACGTGAGCTACGTTGGTGCTGCGTCATCTATCTCAGTGCGACGGTCACCATGCCGCGGCCTGCAGCATCAGGTGCAGCGTGGAGGAGCAACGTTCAACATGCTCAGCTACTCTTTGGTAAAAGAGCTTTTCTATCTATTACAAGAGGAGCATTCACACTGCGGTACTTTTCCCACAGAGGTTCATGATCGCGTTCACACCAAAAAGAGCCGGTACTAAAATTAGTTAATGCGAACCTTTTTACCCCCTCGAAAGTCCCTGCTCGAGAGCAGGGACTTTCGAGGGGCTCTTTAGTGAGAAAAGAGCTATATTTCTGATTGGCTGGGTGGATTGCAAACCACGCCCCGTAAAACTCCCAAAAAGTTTTGTGAAGCCGCCATTTTATTATCCTTGCATTAGCATTATTAGCATTAGCATTAGCCCAGCGCAGAAACGCAGAGAGACTAACTTATGGCAACACAAAATAAAACATGGGAGCGGTGGAGATGAGGAGGTGTCGGCGTTCTGGCGATTTACTCGGAAAGCTTCAGTAGAAGCCGCTGGGAGTCCCAGCAGCTTCGACTGAAGCCAGTCCCCAACTCCGGGGACTTCCGGCCGGGGACTTTGGGCGGCAGTATACGCCGTGAAGCGGTTTGCGGCCTGCCAGTAAACCCAAAGCAGAAGAAGAAGAAGTGACGTCAGCGGCTTCATTTGCCTAATCCTCCCCCAGGGACTTTTTCCGGTGTGAACGCGATCTGTACTTAGTTCATGAGAACTAAAGAGTTCGCATGAACCTTTGTGGGAAAAGTACTGCAGTGTGAATGCGCATAAGAACATTGTTAGTTCTGAGAAGTGCCCTCAAAACAAAAGCATTTTGTTAAAATGATGTTACGATGTTCAGGTGTGCAACCGGGACACTTCTAGCTATGTTAATGTTTCTTTGGTGTAAATGTTTGGTCTAAATGTAAGGCCTTACATACTTCAGTACAACATAATAAATATTGCATAAGTAGTGTAAACTATGTGGAGTCATAGTGAGACATTAACTTGTAAGGATATTGTTCAGCATGTTGCCATTAACAATTGAGAATCGCTGCAGAAAGTGTTTTCTGAACAAGGAGCCAGAAAAGTGATTGTGTGGAAAACATTTAGTTTCTCATATCTCCTGAAACCGTATCATCTGCTACGATACATCCGGCTACAACCTTGGCAGCCTAGAACACATGGAGCAGACACATGTTTGTCCTCAGGTTTCGTAAAATGCAACCATATTCTTAGAGAAATACTTAAATGTCTGCACCTTAAGTATCCCAGTGTAACACTGTTTGCACAGCTAAGATACAACACAATGGTATGTTGCAAACACGAAAGCACTTAATACTTTGATCAGGCCATTTTCACTGAGGAGGGAAGTTCCTCTGAAGCGAATGCATTGTATGAGGACACATCGGAACTACTCTGAGGCTCGTAACACAATGACTTCTCATTTCCCTTGGATTTCCATGAGTTCCCAGCAGCTTCCTCTGGGGCATCTATCCAATTACCCTGCAACAGTGGATTATCCCTAATCCTGAATATGGCTGATTAGAATAATGGCGTTCACTCGCAGTCAAAATCAAAGCCATTAATACAATTATATTGTGGTAATGGAGTGGGTTTGCTTACAAGATGCTGCAAGCACCAGTCACAAGCACTCTTTAAAGGACAAGACGTGTGAGGGTTTATCTCTGCTCTGTGATCTCGACTCGGAGATACCGGAAACATTCCAGCTGCCAGTGAGGCAGCTCTCTCTCTTGTGCGAAGGATGTACAGTGCATATGCAATAACTAGAGGTACAAGCAATCACACTAGCACAATGATAATGATAAAAGATGACAGATACTTACATTGGGAAAAGAGCATGCACAAATCAAAATAAAGCCACGTCACAGGGATGCAGTTGGGGTTGCAAGAGAGAAGATACGACAACATGGTTAGTGAACGAAGCTGTCATGACCATTTTCACAAAGATTCTCACGAGCAGTCTTCTTCAAAGCGGCTGCCATACAACAGCTGTAGCGTGTCAACTCGAGAAGAGACCGACGCGATATCAAAGAAGGTCGAGTTTGGACAGGATCAAAGAGCCCAGCCGTGATTCGTCTCTTCTTGTCACACTGCTTAGAACTGCAGGGACACCGCAGCACACGTTGTACTTTGTGAAAATGGTTATTTGTCATGTGCCAGCATGCAGTTAATACTTTCTATCGACAGCAGTTGAAGTGCATGCTGGAGCAGAATACTAACCTTGCAATAGCGTTGAGCTAGTGGGTTCAATTACCACTACACCAGGGAGACAAGTGGAACAGAGCAACATATTGGAAACAGCCCAGCAACACACCATTAACACACGTGCATTGTTACCAAGTGCTCCACCAGAGAACAGAGCCGACAGACATTCACCAGTCGGGTGGTGTCAGAGGCAAACGCTGGAACACTACAGTACTTGAATTGAGTTCACCCTCAATGGAATTAGAGTGATATTAAAACGATGAATTCATTTTCTCTTTCTTAAGTAAGAGCAATACGTCAGTTTACGGGACTCTGTGCTCATTCTGAACAGGCTGAACATCACAGAAGCATAAACTAAACTAACTGTAGGTGTAATAATCAAATCATGTGAAAAAAGATAGTGACTTCTTATGTTTTAACTGTGTATATTAACTCAGCACAAGCTGTGTTCGCCTGCACATGAATGCACAACTGTATCAAGATATTGAGTCAGAAAAAGAGATATTTCTATGTTTGAAAAACAGCTATAACTTTCACCAAATGGATAAAGTTTGAATAACACCGATAAAAGTTAGCGAAATTGAGAGTATTTTGCAGAATATTATTATAATTGTCATTGTTACTTGTATTGCAAAATACTAGGGATGTAACGATACCAAAAACTCACGGTACGATAATATCGCGATAACAAGTCCACGGTAAGGTATTTATCGCGATATTGAATAATAAAGGGGAATTTTTTTTTCCAATAACACATTTTTTTACCCGAAAAATGTTTCTTTATTACATAATAAATCTGATTTGTACAGCATTTGAGTAGAATAGCAGTATTTAATAATCAGACCCTGCAATAAAATAAATCAAGTGTCACTTTAGTTTTTCAAGTAACTCAACTCAAACTCACTAGTCACTCACTCGGCATCATCAGACAGGTTTTTAGGAATATGAGCATATCCACATTTCCAGGTATTTATATATATATATATATATATAAACTGGGATGTTTGGGCGTTTACAATATCCCCTGCTCTGGAAAACACTCTCTCGCTTGGTACTGATGTTGCTGGGACAGCAGTGGTCGCGTTCACCGAATATTTAATTTATCAATGACGGAAAAATCTGAAAGCAGTCTGTCATTTTGACAGATTAGAACAAACTCGGAACAGCGCCAACGTTTCCCCGCAGCGAGGCTCTGGTGTTATGCCGTGTTATGCATGCCCTCCCAAAGGACATGATATAGTTTCCAAACCGTACTTTGCCGTAAAGATCAACACATGTCTGGGAGGTTTTGCTTTACGCTGTGTGCGATCCCGCGAGGTGCATAACACCCCCCCCCCCCCGTTGAACTGTTCAGATCCGACGGGTAATAAGGGATTATGATGGACATTTTACGATCCTGTCTGTCAGAAGAAGGTGAGGCTTATTGACAGGGCGAGATATAAATATACTGTTGGTACTTGTCAATGTCTCTAGGTGTGTAAATGTAGCCCTGTAAATACCATGTCCTTTTGTGTTCTGTTGTTTTATGTTCATGTTGTAACCTACGTGGTAGATTTTGTCAGTCTCACGACGGTATTGGGACGTTTATTTACCGCGATACCGCGATATTCGGTATATCGTTACATCCCTACAAAATACACTGCAGCTCTTTAGTCATATTGACTTTCTGTAGTAGCATCCTGTCGTAGATTGTTGTACTCACCATACATAAGGAAGCTTGTGTTTGAGCTCCCAAGTTTGTTGCTGGCGACACAAGTGTAGTTGCCGTAATCTGCATCAGACACGTTAAAAAAAGTCAGCTTGGACAACGACCCAGTGTTCGAGATCTCCATGCCGTCAATGCCAGCGTAGATCCTGAATGTGAGGAAGACGGGGACGCATGCAACATGTCACCTGTGTTTCTGTAGTTCTTTCAAAGTCTCTGCCAGATGAACGTGAGATATTTTCACATATTGAATGTATTATGTCAACAGATTTCACATCACCGTATTAGGTTAGTTGAAAGCAATAATAATATGTTTAAATAAAATATATTAAGTTCAACTTAATATTATTGCTTTCAACTAACCTAATACGGTTATGTGAAATGCGTTGAGATAATACATTGAATTAAAGTCAACGCTTAATTTTTTTCAGTGCTCGATTCTTTGACTGCTTAAAATGTCGGAAATAGTTACCTTCTGTCCTCTTTGTACCACTCAAACTCTGGCTCGGGCACAGCGTCCGCCTCACACTCCAGAACCCCCCGCTGGCCCAGAGTCACCCCCACGTCTCTGCCCTCTGACACAGCTGGAACATCTACAAGCAACAACAACACCTTATCACCTGAATCTCCACCATTGTGTTTTTTAACCAATCTTCTCAGCAGCAGCTCATTAGCATTTAAAGCTACAAACACAGAATCAGCACTTTTGGAATAGGGCTGAAACAGAGGGGATTATGGGACGCTGCAATGATCTGTTTGGTGTTTCAGCCAATCAGAGACAGGTTCTGTATATATCTGAGACCTACAATATAGTTTAATAGGTGACTTTTAAGTTTAAGTAAATGTCCAAAACTAAAACGTTGCTTATTATCAGGGTAACTAAGCACATTTGTTTCATGTTTCATTAACATCTTGATTACTCTGAAATGGTAGATACTGGTATGTCGAACAGCCTCCTGAAATCACCTGTTATTTGTGTCAGTCCAACATCTCCGTTGATGATAGAGAACAGAATGTGTGAAGCCGGGAACTTTAAATATGCGTCACTTGTTCTTGACAAATAGTTACAATTATTATATGATAATGACATGTGTTGTCATTGTTTCCATCACCTCATGACTCGATGGTAATCGACTTATCATTTCAGCACAGTTCATTGAAAGAGAACATTTTCTTCGGTGAAATCACTGACTTACAGTTGACAGTTATGTCCACAGTCTGGACGTCCGTGTCGATATCGTTGACGGCTGTGCATTCATACGTCCCCGCCCTGTGTCTGGAGATGGATGGGATTTCCAGGTAATCATCGTCTGATCCCAGGTCCCCTACAGAAGGTCACACACAAAGCGAAAGAACGTTAGAAATGCAATGTAAATGTGAGAAGTCAACAGCTCCATCGTCCTGACTCAAGAAGGTACATCGCCACACTGCAAAGACAGCCCTTCCAAAAACAAGCAAGATATTCTTGAATCAGGTGAGATGTTCCTGTATCAAGCAAATCAATCTGCCAATGGGGTGAGCCACACCTTGGCTAGCATTCTTAAAACTAGAATCTAGCGACTGAAAGACCGTGATGGGCCTTGGAACTAGACACAAATGAAGAATGTAAGCACATGTAGCTTATTACAAGCAATGATTCCTGAATTACTTAAGAAAGAATAACTTAAGATCAGTGTTTTGGTTGAGTTGACTAAGAATGATTTATAATTAGCGAAGAAAGCTTACAATAAGAATCATTGGCTTTAATTTACACAATATATTAGTGACTTTGTCTTAAACATAGAATATAAATCTTAAATTAAGTTTAAAAATCAGCATATAAAGCATTCAAAATAATTACATTCTTTAATTGGCATAATACATGACATGTCACTTGTTAGACGCTTTTATCCAAAGCGACTGACATACTCAGTCCTGTGGGCACTCCCACAGGAGCACTTTGTGGTGAAGCGTCTCAGGGACACAACGACATGCTGACTGCAGTGGGGTTTGAACCTGTGCTCCCCTGATCCCAACACCAACGCACTACTCCACTGCGCCACACACCTCTATATAATTGCATTTATCTTAAATTAAGACAGCAGAAACATTCTTATATTTAGACTTTTTTTTATTCAAACATGAACACTTGTAATAACATTGCGTGGTCATTTTAAACTGTTTTCAATTTTGATCAATGAGTGCCGTGCAATACTTCTACTTGTATTTTTGGTGTGTGTGTGTGTGTGTGTGTGTGTGTGTGTGTGTGTGTGTGTGTGTGTGTGTGTGTGTGTGTGTTTGTGTGTGTGTGTATACCACACCACAGTTGTCTCAATGGCAATGTGAAAAGTGAATAGACAGCTCTCGACAAGTTGTTTGATGGTTTATTTCTTAAAATAAGAAAAAATAAATCTGTTCCATGCCGGGAATGTATGCAAACCGATGCTGTAACTTGTTACTGGTTACTTCTAGCTCAATATAAGATATATTTCTCAAAGTAAGAATACTTTTCTTAAGCAAAACATTCTTAACAAGATAATTTTAGTTTTAAGACGAAAAATAAGAATTGTTTCCCAAAAACAAGTTTTTTTTACTTTCTTAAAATTCCTTTTTTGCAGTTCACACTGGTGCAGGAGAATGGTGAAGATAACTATTACAACTCTAAGTCATCTACCTATTCATTATATTATATTTAGATGTATTATACAGTATTACTTCGATCTCTTGGATAGTAAGCCTACATAGAGCTTGTTAAACAGTTGCAATGTTATGATTCAACAATTCAACAATTGTATTCTTGTGTTCTGTGAACATTTAATATACTATCTTTTTAGTATACGTAACAATTCTTGAACATACATACCTACTTTCTTAGAGTATATTAGTTGAACTTTAACCAATCCCTAATCTATGCTACTGTATAGCATAGGTTGAGTGATTAGTTGTCAAACAATTGGTTTAACATCCAAAATATCGTGTCCATTTATAATGTGATGCAGTGCAGTGAGAAACGTTCTGGGAAGAAGAGAATCTATGTTGGTGTAAAAACCCAGATGTTGAGGAGCAGGAGCAGCGACAGGTTCCTTCTCTCACCACCTGATCCACACTCACACAGCTACATGTATGTTAAAACTTTCAACCCCAGTTCTTGAGCTGACTGACATTTTTCTGAGGATCGTACAACACTTGGTGATTAGTGCTTTGTTCAGCCGCTGCTCATTATCAATTGTCTGTCAGAACATTCATATTCTGCTCCTTTTTGGAGACTCACACGCCTGCGAGCGCAGCAGGGCGGCTACAAAGAAGTGTCAATGTGAACGGAGGAGAACGCCATTCCTGCTTCTATTTCCTGTTTCAATTTGACACGCTTGACAGAGGCACTTAATACAGCACTCAACATAAAGAACAAAAGGCGTAATTGACTTCAAGCCTCCTCCCAAGATGTACGTAGGTGACGCTAATACATTTCACACGGTTTCACTTTGCTGGGTTTAGGCACTCTGCTGAATTGCACCTGGGAAGGTTGTTATGAGACAAGTTCTCACTGGCTCAATGATCAGCTGACGAGGAGTATCAGGAGGACTCATGTAGGTTTGAAGGTTCCACTCTGTTCCTTTTTCTGCTTGGCTTTCTCTCTAAAGAGGGAACTACATTTCGCCAATAGAGACCACAGTGTCACTTAAATACGCCCTGCCTTCCTCTGAGGAGAGGTAATAAGTCAAGCTGCCAGCTGCAGAACATTCTCCACGTCCTCACATCAGGCAGCCGTTTTACAGCAGAGAACTTCACATCAGCATCATGAGCAGCTATCCTTTACACTGACACTTTTCAATAATCAATCTTTCTCTATGTGTCCTAAGACACTTGACAATACCAGCTGTAACAGAGCTATTAAAGCTTTGTTTTATACCATAGCGGGGTTTCCTACAGTTAATTGCAATAAAAGCACCCTACGTATACCTCACAGTTAGCATCTGCTAACAAAATAATGTATTTCTCCTTTATCCATTTGATGTACAGCTTATAGGAAAGCAGCTACATTAGATAGCAAAGGTAAAAACGGTCATATAATAAACATTTTATGTTCTCACTTATGGAGGCACACTCCCTAGGTTGTCCTGCTGATAGAGTACAGATCAGAAAACACTTATATGCATTCTAGAAGAACATATAGAAAAAACGGGGGGTTACGCATTATAACCCTAGTCTATAAGCACAGGCGGAGCCCTCTACTGGACTCTATGGGTACTACTCTCATCATTGATACGCGAGCGTTCACACACTGAAGTTGTATAAACATAGCCGGCCAATCCGGGCGAGCCTACCTGAATGCGCGCGCACGCTCACATTATATATATATAAATATATATGCTTATAGGACAAGGGTTACAATACGTAACCCCCCGTTGTATCTCACACAGGCTCCGCCCTCTACTGGACTCTATGGGTACAGTGGGTGTAACCCCGATGGATAAATGCCCTGTCATCCCTCAACATCGACCCACCACACTGCCCCTGACCGGGCCTTGGTTAACAGCCATCGCACCCCAATTTCCTATCACCCGGTTGTGACCGTGGAGAAGTCACGGCCGCAGCTTACTTGGCTGGGTAGAGCCTAATTGGTCTGAATAAGCCCAAAGCTCCATCCTGCAGGTGCCAGCGCAAGTGACTACACACTGCACACAACGTTTCCCAGGTCCCTAAGTAGCATGGGAAAACGTAAGTGTACTATGTCCCAGGGGGTCGGATACAGCTTACCGACCCACAGCCCCCCTCTTTTCACCAGTCCTGTGTTGCCCCAGCAAGCACAGACAATGAGAAAGAGCCAGACATGTCCAAGAGATAGAACCTTATGAACGGGCTTGGCGTTGACCAAGACGCCGCCGTACATATGTCCTCCACACTCACACCGTTGAACAAGGCTGTCGACACAGCCACACCACATGTAGAGTGCCCACAGGCACCAATGGCAGTTCTTATTGCGGGGTGGAGACATGCACCACTGGGCGCTGTCTCCTGATCCCCTGCAAAAAACGCTTCATAAGCGGTTGGCTAAAGACTGGTCTGCCGCTAAATCCCTCATGACAGGACGAGATGGTTGCTGCATACATCTTGACTGTGGCATGAGCAAGCCCCTTGTCCACCATTAGCTGTAGATAGGATAGAATAGAGCCCAATGTACCGGACAGAGGCTCTAGACTCCTTTCCTCCCACCAATGTTCAGTCTGCCTGAAGCAACCTGATCTCACCAGAATGCGTGACTCCACCACGACTCCTTAACACCACAATGCGTGGTGGAGTCACGAACTTTGTTACATTTGCGTGTCGGCACCACGCAAACAACCCCAATGTAAAGTGAATGAGGCTCCTTTGTCGTGGTGCACACGCATTTCTACAACGTGCATTGTGTGTAATGCAACTGTTAATTTTATTAAATTAGTTTGTTTTTAAGGAAGGCCAGAGCTTCAGCTGTGTCAAATAGATTGTTCCCTTTAGTTAACGTTATTTAAAAGATAATGATCATGTCTTGTATTACGAGCGTCCATTCCCATTGGATAACGGAGAATTTTACACCCGGAAGTAAGTAGCCTATTCTCCTTACTGTCGATTGATCTCAGTGATATCTGCACTACTCATCGACTAAAAAACACCAGATTGTCCTTGTTAATTACACAACATTGATTGGTTTGAATTGTGTGCAATGCTTTTGTATTTTCCCCCTTCGATTCGGAGAAACAAATATTTTTTCGGAGTTTTTGGACGGCAGAAGACACTACACTACCCAGAATCCTCAGCTATCGTTTGGGACTACACCATGAACCCCGTGATCAGTCCTCAAGTTCTTTGATTGGTTGACCTCCAACTGCATTCCATATGAAAAAAAACGTTTCGTAAAAGAGAAAATCATACTTTATTCAGCAGTGCTTGCTTTACTCTTTGATAGTCATCACATGAATGCATTGTAATAAATGGTTTGGCTGCATTAAATATTACACATCTGTCGTAGTTCTTTATTTATCTACAGAGATCGGGCATCAGAATACACCGGAAACTATTCTTTTACCGTTCTGTTTTAATTTCACAATAAAGTTAGTAGTAATATTTTGTTTTGATATTATTGTTTTTTATTAACTACTAGACGACTGGGTCATGTTAAGACTTCTTCTTTTTTGGTTGCTATGGGTTTTTCCATCGCTTTTGTGTTACAAATATCAAAACAATAACAAAATAATATTCGTCGTAAACTAAACCGGAAACAGCAGTATATTTTATTTTGTTAACACTGTAAACTTGACAGCCTTTTAACCTATGCTTTTAACCCAAACCACCTACTGGTTAAAGCACGTTATTACACGTTTAGAGTAATTGCAATGCAGGAAGATTGTGTTGCTTTTTAATGACTGTTTAAAATGCCTTTTTTTTAATGTCTTTCATTTTTGTAACGCACTTTTGAATGTGTTATATTTTATGAAAACATTCAAATATTAAGAGTACATACAAAATAGTGGGAAAGTAGAAGGTCAATTATATAAATATAGAATAGAAAATATCAAGAAGATACTCAAATGGTATCTAGAGTAAAACAGTTTAGTGCCTTAAAGCTTTAATTAAAGAAATGTGCAGAATACGACAGTGTAATGGTGGAGGTACACACATTGATAGATGTCTTGTAATGCACTGTTGAGGAACCTGTGACCCAAGTTGTTCATTCATTGCATAACTACACTGTTGTGTATATGATATGTCAATAAACCTTAGAAAATCTTGAAATCTTGAAAGGGATGTGCAAAATAGCAATTATATACAGTCTTTAATGAACTATTAGAGAATAACGAGTAATGAATATGCTTTAAACGGATCTGCAGATAAATATTTAGTCTTCTCAAGCAACCAACTATCAAATATCTCGCCTGATTGTTGGCACTTGACAATCACCTTCACTGAATTTCATTCAGGTGTAACTAAAGTCTGATTTAAGGGTTGTTTATATTTCACATCATTAATCCAAATCTGTAAAGTAACTAAAATAAATGTAGTGGATTAAAAATACCAGGTTAACCTTAAAGAAAGCCCTCAGGATTATAAAAGACCACCATCACCCCAGCCACAAACGGTTCTGTCTGCTGCAGTCTGGCAGGCGGTACCACAGCATCTGGACTAAAACCACCAGACACAGAGACAGCTTCATCCCACAGGCCAGAAGACTATTAAACACCTATAACATTCATCTGGCAGCTACTTAGAAATTATTTATCTAATATATCATATGCCAATCACTTGTATATAGACTCTTATTGCACTATTTCACTATTTTTTCTGTGCATCTGTTTTATTGCGTAGCACTGTTGGAGGAGCCTGTGACCTAAGAGGGGGGGGGGGGGTAGGACACGTTCGATTCCTGTTTTGAATAGTGTGCCGTCGATGGGTTTCATTCCATTTCAAAGTCCCTTTGGACGCTCTGTGTAAACGTCGCGCATCCAATCACAGAGGTTGAGGACTGATCACGGGGTTTGTCAAGCTAAGCACATGGTGTAGTCCCAAACGATAGCTGAGGATTCTGGGTAGTGTAGTGTCTTCTGCCGTCCAAAAACTCCGAAAATATATTTGTTTCTCCGAATCGAAGGGGGAAAATACAAAAGCATTGTACACAATTCAAACCAATCAATGTTGTGTAATTAACAAGGACAATTTGGTGTTTTTTAGTCGATGAGTAGTGCAGATATCACTGTAAAACCAATCGACAGTAAGGAGAATAGGCTACTTACTTCCGGGTGTAAAATTCTCCGTTATCCAATGGGAATGGACGCTCGTAATACAATACAGGGGACATGATCATTATCTTTTAAATAACGTTAACTGAAGGGAACAATCTATTTGACACAGCTGAAGCTCTGGCCTTCCTTAAAAACTAACTTATAACTTAACTAACTTGTAATTTAATAAAAATAACAGTTGCATTACACACAATGCACGTTGTAGAAATGCGTGTGTGCACCACGACAAAGGAGCCTCATTCACTTTACATTGGGGTTGTTTGCGTGGTGCAGACACGTAAATGTAACAAAGTTCGTGACTCCACCACGCATTGTGGTGTTAAGGAGTCGTGGTGGAGTCACGCATTCTGGTGAGATCAGGTTGGCCTGAAGCAGGGATGTCTGTCTCTTCTCTGACAGAGTGGCACGTAGCCTGCCCTCCTTCTCGATGGGGCGTACACCTCGCTCTCGATGGGGGCTGCATCGAGCAAAATCCCCAGATACCCCACCTTCTGGTAAGGTATGGGACTGCTCTTGCAAAACGCAAATACTTCCTGTTTTGTCTTTCTAGAAATTTCTACATGAAAGTAAGCATCCTTCAGGTCGATGGTTGTGAACCAATCGCCTGGCTGCACCAGTTCCAGTAACTGCAGGAATCCCAACACCTGTAACAGGCTGTGGTGGATCCCGCTCTTGCTGCCTGGATAGTCTGAATAACCTTGTCCGACAGTCCACTCCTTCTCAGCCTGTCCCTTTCAGGAGCCAAGCCTGGAGAGGTTTGGTCAGCCGAAGGTTGTTTTAAATGTGCTATATAAATAAATAAAGATTGATTGAGGTTGACCCAGAGTGGGTAACGCCCCTATTGCACCCGCCTCCTGAGACAGCGCCCCCAGAACTGAGGAACTGTCCAGGGTTAGCCCACCATCATTTGTGTCACTTATGTGTACCACGGTGCCGAGCGGCGACCTGGGGCTACCAGAATCACAGACAACTGTTCTCGTCTCACCCCCTCCAGGAGGGGGGGAATGAGACGCAGCACTGGAAAGGTGTAGAGCAGCTATCTTGGCCACGGCTCGTGTGCAAACGTGTCCACCCCCAAGGGTGGATTGTTCTGCAGAGCCAGGGAGAACCACCATTCGTCTGGCAGGGGCCCGCCTCTTGACATGAGGCTGGCCCCACTGTTCTCCAGTCCCGGAATGTGGGGGGCCTTTAGAGACAAAAACATTCTCTGAGGCCCACGACCACAGGTTCTCCGCTGCGCTCATCAAGGCGACGGAGCTGACTCCATCCTGCCTGTTGATGTAAGCCACTGTGGTGTGGTTGTCGATCCTCACCAGCACATGTTTTCCCTGTAGTAAGGTTTTGAAGTGCTGTAGGTCCAGAACAACTTCCTGTAGCTCGAGAAGGTTGATGTGCCGGGTCTCTGTCAGAGGCCAGCCACCACCTATAGCTGTCTCTAGGCAGATCCCTCCCCTTCAGCAAATGCTTTGGGGACCCCCAGTATCGGAGGTTGCCCTCTACTGAAGGGGGGGATGGTCACCAGACGTCGTTTATGCCTCTTGTGATCTAAACGAAGGCTGGCAAACCACCTCTGTAGGCGACGCATTTGCAATAGCCCCAGTGGTACCATGTGGTGAGCAGCCGCCATGAAACCCAAGGTCTGCATGATGGTCAGGGCTGTCACCGTTGCCCCCTGTCACAGTCTGAAAACTGCCTGAAGCATGGACGTCCGTCTGTTCTCTGACAGAGTGGCACATAGCCTGCCCTCTTTCTCGATGGGGGTGTACACCTCTCCTTCGATGGGAGCGTACACCTCGCTCTCGACGGGGGCATACACTGAACGTGCGTGGGGACAGGGAGTAGCCAAACGGTAGTCTGTTGTACTCGTAGGCTATCCCCTGGAAGGTGTTTTGGAGCAATGTTGACATGAAAGTTAGCGTCCTTCAGGTCGATGGTTGTGAACCAATCGCCCGGCTACTCCAGTTCCAGTAACTGTTTAACATGTGGAACTTTTTGCAGCCCTGAATGGAGGAGGGACGTTGCAGAACTGGAGTGAGTAACTCAGTCCCAGTGTCCTGTCCACCCATTATGTCAGTACACAGCTGAGCTTCCATTCCCCATAAAAGGGGACATGCTAGCAGCTGTGGAGCCACAGCTAAGAAGCTGTGGTACTCTCTGGTGGCCCTCTATTTTTTCTCTCTCTCTTTCTGAGAGCATAGAGTCCAAAAGAGGGCTCCGCCTGTGCCTATAGCCCTAGGGTTACAATACGTGACCCACCGTTTTTGCAACAGGGCCAGAATTTCTGTTAAAAGGAAACCTATTTCCTCCTGGGATGATAGATTTGCCTCTCTTACCCCCTGATCCCACCGGAAGCGTCTGCGCTGCGCCGCGCCTCCTCCTGCGTCATAACCCACCAGGCGCGTTTCAAAACGTTGCGGAAGTGGAGCGTCGTGTGTGCAGCCTCGCAGTTGTTGGATGAACGTTCCACTTCATGCCTGCGCTGCGCCGCGCTGCGCCGCGCTGCGCCGCGTCAAAAATAGGATTCATCCTATATTTTAGAAATTCCTTGCGGCGAGGAGCTTCTGGGACGTTTCGAGCCGTGGCGCAGCGGGTCTGGTGAAATAGCACCCATTGACTAGAGTGGCCGCGATCGCTAAAAACGCCGCAGCCGCAGCGTAGACGCTCCTGGTGGGATTAGGGGGTTACAGCTTCCGCAGCTGTGGAGCCACAGCTAAGAAGCTGTGGTACTCTCTGGTGGCCCTCTCCGCCGCCAAACCTTCCATGAAAGGAAGATTGGCTCATGGGGAACCGACATGAAAAGGGCCGAGCCTCAACGGAGGTCCTTGAACACACCGCGTGCCTTCGTATTAACGCTATGTTTCACAGTGGAAGAATTCGGTGAAATGCATTAATCGGAGCTATTATACCAGACGAGACGTGTTTTCTGACAACAACACGCCGGCTATAGCGTCCCTGAACCCGCACAGTGCTTTGACAGCACTTTCTACGGAGTAACTGGAGTTACAGCGGGGGAGGCGAGTGTGGGACAGTGTTCTCTCCTCTGAGGATGAGCAAGAAGCAGCATACGGCTAAGCTGCGACTTATCCTCATCCACGTGACCGAGGAAATCGATCCAAAGAGCCCTTTCCGTAGCCAGGGACATCACACAGCAAGCAGCGGCGGCCGCACCGTGGACAAGGATATTCATTTGGTCGATGCTGCGTCTTGAGAAAGAGCAATCAGCGAGATGCCCAACACACCCGTTTTATTTGCAGCCGCCCTGTCACGCGGCAGCGAGGCAGAGGTTCTCCGCCCAGCCTGCTGCCTGTGGGAGCAGAGGTGTTGCCAGGCTCTCATCGAGGGGGGGTACGCCGGGATATGAGATCTACTTGCGGCCCCGAACCCTCACAATACCTACATTTCCTGCCACCGGAGCTCTTGCTTTCAGTGTCTGTTGCCACGACGAGACGGACAGTTAAAAGCAATGATATTAAGTGTAAATAGGTTAAGCTTAATATTATTACTTTCAACTAACCTAATAAAGTTATGTGAAATCTATTGACATAATACATTTAATTAAAGTCAATATTTCAGTGTTTTCAGTGAAGCTTCCTCCTTAACTTTACTCTTCTGATTGTCAGTCTGTGTTAAGGAGTCATTAGTGAGGAGTGCTGTGCTCTGCCATCAAGGTGACAGGACATGGCAGCACATTAGGGACAGCCAGGAGAAGGTGGGGGGGGGAGAAGAAAGCAAAAAGGGCGAGGAAGTCTCGGGAGAGGCCTGCAGAAGATAATGTACCCTTTCTTTGTCCCTGAAATGCCATCCTCAAACTCAAGGGCACAGAGGAAAATGGAGTAGAAAATGGACAGAGAGAAAGATATTTGTGTGGAGGGCGAGGGGAGCAAATTCGGAGGAGGAGGTACAAAAAAAAGAGAGCAGATGCTTGAGGGATATAGGCATTTAAAAAGAGAGAGCGAGGGGATATGGTGAGGCAGGATTTAAATTGATGAATCCAAGCAAGGGGAGAGAAGGAAATAGAAGCAGAATGGCAGAGAGGAGCTGTTTACAGACAGAAAGCACACAGAACCAGGGAGCGAGTGAGTGGAGATGCTGTTACCAGCGTTGCCTTGAGGGAAAGGAAGTTGAAGTGAAATGTGTTCAAGAAGAGGCAACAAAAGCTTTTGTTACTCAGACAAACACTGAGAAGGAACGCTTATTTAAAAGATGTCTGTGAAGACAATGAGGCTGCAGCTCAGTCTGAAAATGGGCCTCGCTGTGGTTATTTTCCCACTGATTATCAGCCTTTGGCATATGGAATTTCTTAATGTGCCTTTGATACATCATCCTCTTTGAACGAAACAAACATAAAAGGGGTGAGCGGAAAAAAAGAATCAGAAATAAAGTAGCTGGGGGTTCTGTGTTTGTGAGCGAAGAATAAAGAGGTTAGCAGCTAAAATAATCTGTTGTGACAGCACGCTTTAGATCTGACCCGTCATATATTTCAGCATACACAGTACAGCATGGCTGCTGCTAATCTCTGAGACCACGAATCCTTTTGTATCTCCGTTAGACTTCAGCAGAAGCAGCAGATAAACGATACAGTATGTTAGTTAAAGCTTTGAAGAATATACAGTATATAAGTGAATGTGAAAGGATGAATCGCACACATACAAAGAAAATCCTCCAGAAGAATACACTCCTCACTCCTCAATACACTCAAAATGTAATTATACCTCTTTTGAAAGCCTCGTTTTTAGTCTTACGCATCCGACCTGGAAAACTTTGCAGCCAATCTTATTTGTTACAGTGTATCGTGCACCAGGTCCTTATTCAGAATTCTTATCAGAATTCTCTGAGTTTTTATCAACTTTGGTTCTTAAAACAGACAAAGTAATTATCGTAGGTGACTTTAATATTCATGTTGACGATGATAAAAATAGCCTTACTGTTGCATTTAACTCTATATTAGATTCTGTTGGTTTCTGTCAGAGTGTAAATAACCAACCCACTGTTATAATCACACTCTCGACCTTGTTCTGACTTATGGTATTGAAATTGAGCAACTATTAGTCGAACCGCATAATCCTGCTTTATCCGACCATTTCTTAGTAACTTTTGAAGTACTGTTACTAGACTACAAAGCATTAGTCAAAAGCTCTTGCAGCAGAAACCTATCTGTTAGTGCTATAGCCACATTTAAGGAAGAGATTCAACCAATACTTAACTCGATAGCATGTCTGCATGTAGGGGAGGAAACTTATACAAAATGTACACCACCCCAAATTGATCATGTTGTTGATAGTGCTATAGATGCGCTGCGAATAAAATTAGATTCTGTTGCTCCTTTGAAAAAGAAGAAAATAAAACAACATAGATTAGCTCCATGGCATAATGCCGAAACCCGCAAAATAAAGCAAAAGTCTAGACAACTTGAAAGGATATGGCGTTCCACTAAACTTGAAGAATCTCGTTTAATTTGGCATATTACTCTCAATGAATATAAGAAAGCACTGCGTAAAGCGAGAGCAGCCTACTACTCTTCATTAATAGATGAGAATAAGAATAATGCAAGATTTCTTTTCAGCACTGTAGCCAGGCTGACAGAGAGCCACAGCTCGATTGAGCCTTCTATTCCCTTAGCACTCAGTAGTAATGATTTTATGTGCTTTTTTAACGATAAAATTGTTACTCTTAGAAACAAAATTAATGACCTCTTGCCTTCGACCAGTATAGTGTTATCAACAGCTCCCGGAATCGTAAGTTCTAATATTACACTAGATAGTAAACTAGAATGCTTTTCAGCCATTAACCTTGAACAATTACATTCAATGATTCTCTCTTCTAAACCATCAACGTGTATGTTAGACCCAATTCCAACTAAGCTGTTGAAGGAAGTTTTTCCATTAATTAGCACTTCTTTATTAAATATTATGAATATGTCTTTATTATCAGGCTATGTTCCACAATCATTCAAAGTAGCAGTGATAAAACCGCTTCTTAAAAAGCACAACCTCGATCCAGAGGTTTTAGCCAACTATAGACCTATTTCTAATCTTCCGTTCCTCTCAAAAATTCTTGAGAAAGCGGTCGCAAAACAGTTGTGTGATTACTTAAAAAACAATGATTTATTTGAAGATTTTCAGTCTGGCTTTAGAACACATCATAGCACAGAGACAGCTCTGGTTAAAGTCACAAATGATATTCTAATAGCCTCAGACAAGGGACTTGTCTCTATTCTTGTTTTGCTCGATCTTAGTGCTGCATTTGATACTATCGACCATGATATCCTATTGCAAAGACTAGAGCACTTAGTTGGCATACAGGGAACTGCTTTAGGCTGGTTTAGGTCCTATCTATCTGAACGCTCTCAGTTTGTACGTGTTAACGATGAATCTTCCACGCAAACCAAAGTTAGCCATGGAGTGCCACAGGGCTCAGTGCTCGGACCTATTTTGTTCACATTATATATGCTTCCGTTAGGCAATATTATAAGGAATCATTCTGTAAACTTTCATTGTTATGCGGATGATACTCAACTATATTTATCAATCAAGCCTGATGAAATTAATCATCTAAATAAAATGCAAGACTGCCTTAAGGACTTAAAAACGTGGATGACCTTAAACTTTTTGATGTTAAACACGACCAAAACTGAAGTTATTGTACTTGGCCCGAAGAATCTACGAAACAAATTATCTAAAGACATACTAACTATGGATGGCATTAATTTGGCCTCCAGTGAGACTGTAAGGAATCTTGGTGCTATATTTGATCAGGATTTATCCTTTAACGCCCACATAAAATCAATTTCAAGGACCGCCTACTTCCATCTACGTAACATTGCAAAAATCAGGCATATCTTGCCTCAAAACGATGCAGAGAAACTAGTCCATGCATTTGTTACTTCTAGGCTGGATTATTGTAACTCTTTATTATCAGGGAGTACCAAGAAGTCAATCAAGTCGCTTCAGCTGATTCAAAATGCTGCGGCTCGTGTACTAACCAGAGTTAGGAAAAGGGACCACATTACTCCTGTTCTGGCTGCCTTACACTGGCTCCCTATAGAACACAGGATAGAATTTAAAATTCTTCTTCTCGCCTACAAAGCCGTTAATGGGCAGGCGCCATCTTACCTTAAAGAACTCATTATACCCTACTGTCCTACTAGGGCATTGCGTTCCAAGAATGCAGGGTTGTTGGTTGTTCCTAGAATCTTTAAAAGTACAATGGGAGCCAGAGCCTTTTCTTATCAAGCTCCACATTTGTGGAATCAGCTTCCAGTTTGTGTTCGGGCGGCAGACACCCTATCCGTTTTTAAGAGTGCGCTTAAGACCTTCCTTTTTGATAAAGCTTATAGTTAGGGCTGATTAGATTCAGCCCCTAGTTTTGCTGATATAGGCTTAGTTTGTCGGGGGACATCTTACTTCTTCCTTCTCTCTGTCTATACCCGTGTACACTCATGTTCCGATTAACCCAGCTTCCCCAAATGTCTTTCTTTTTGGTGTCTATATACGCTGGGATCCGGAGTCATGGATGATCCTGCGGTCCTGTGTCCTGGATCGCGAGCGCTGGATCTTGAGTCGTGGCTGTGGTCCTGGATCATAGGTCCTGGATGGATATCCTCGTGGATTCATCTTCCTATTATACACACATGCATTTCCAAACATTTGGACTACCTATGTTGCAAATGTATTATCTTTTCAATTTACACACGGCATCTATTGCACGTCTGTCCGTCCTGGGAGAGGGATCCCTCCTCTGTTGCTCTCCCTGAGGTTTCTCCCATTTTTCCCTTTAAAACTGGGTTTTCTTTGGAAGTTTTTCCTTGTACGATGTGAGGGTCTAAGGACAGAGGGTGTCGTATTGTCATACTGATATTCTGTACACACTGTGAAGACCACTGAGACAAATGTAACATTTGTGATATTGGGCTATATAAATAAACATTGATTGATTGATTGATTGACTCCTCTTGAGTGTTGAACATTTTCATTGCAAAGCACTGTCAGCACTATCCATCCATCCATCTTCTCCCGCTGATCCGTGGTCGGGTCGCGGGGGTAGCAGTTCCAGCAGAGAGCCCCAAACTTTCTTTTCCCTGGCCACATCAACCAGCTCTGACTGGGGGATCCCAAGGTGCTCCCAGGCCAGCGAAGAGATATAATCCCTCCACCTGGTCCTAGGTCTACCCCTTGGTCTCTTCCCAGCTGGACGTGCCTGGAACACCTCCCTAGGGAGGCGCCCAGGTGGCATCCTAATTAGGTGCCTGAACCACCTCAACTGGCTTATTTCGACGCGAAGGAGGAGCGGCTCAACTCCGAGTCCCTCCCTGATGACCGAACTTCTCACCTTATCCCTAAGGGAGACACCAGCCACCCGGCGGAGAAAACCCATCTCGGCCGCTTGTATCCGCAATCTCGTTCTTTCGGTCATGACCCATCCTTCATGACCGTAGGTGAGGGTAGGAACAAAAATGGCCCGCAAGACAGAGAGCTTTGCCTTCTGGCTCAGCTCCCTTTCCGTCACACGGTGCGGTAAAGCGACTGCAGTACCGCTCCCGCTGCTCCGATTCTCCGGCCCATCTCACGCTCCATTGTTCCCTCACTCGAGAACAAGACCCCGAGATACTTGAACTCCTTCACTTGGGGTAAGGACTCATTCCCTACTTGGAGTGGACAGTCCATCGGTTTCCTGCTGAGAACCCTGGCCTCAGATTTGGAGGTGCTGATCCTCATCCCAGCCGCTTCACACTCGGTTGCGAACCCATCCAGTGAGTGCTGAAGGTCGCAGACCGATGAAGCCATCAGAACCACATCATCTGCAAAAAGCAGTGGTGCAATCCTTAGTCCACCGAACTGCAGACCCCCCCCCCCACGACTACGCCTCGAAATCCGATCCATGTATATTACAAACAGGATTGGTGACAAAGCGCAGCCCTGGCGGAGGCCAACCCTCACCGGAAATGGGTCCGACTTACTGCCGAGGACCCGGACACAGCTCTCGCTTTGGGAGTACAGAGATTGGATGGCCCTGAGTAGAGACCCCCTCACCCCATACTCCCGCAGCACCTCCCACAGTAACTCCCTCGGAACTCGGTCATACGCCTTCTCCAAGTCTACAAAACACATGTAGACCGGATAAGCGTACTCCCAGGCCCCCTCCAGGATCCTTGCGAGAGTAAAAAGCTGATCCGTCGTTCCACGACCAGGACGGAATCCGCATTGTTCCTCCTCAATCTGAGGTTCCACAATCGGCCTGAAACTCCTTTCGAGTACCTTAGGGTAAACTTTCCCGGGGAGGCTGAGTAGTGTGATGCCTCTGTAATTGGCACACACCCTCTGATCCCCCTTTTTAAAAAGGGGGACCACCACCCCGGTCTGCCACTCCTTCGGTACTGTCAGCACTAGTTCATCAAAATGGTTTTTGGAGCCAAGGCAGAACGTATAAAAGTTAGCGCTGAGCTTCAGTCTGCAATGTTCAAACCAACAGATAAAGCCAGAAATCTAGGTGTAGTCATGGACTCTGACCTGAGTTTCAACAGTCACATTAAAACAGTTACTAAATCAGCCTACTATCACCTAAAGAATATATCTAGGATTAAAAGACTAATGTCACAGCAGGATTTGGAGACACGTGTCCATGCCTTTATCTTCAGTAGACTCGACTACTGTAATGGTGTCTTCACAGGTCTCACTAAAACATCTATTAGAAAGCTGCAGCTGATTCAGAACGCCGCTGCTCGAGTCCTCACTAACACTAAGAAAGTGGATCACATCACTCCTGTTCTGAAGTCTTTACACTGGCTTCCTGTGTGTCAAAGAATAGATTTCTAAATACTGCTGCTGGTTTATAAAGCACTGAATGGTTTAGGCCCAAGATACATTTCTGACCTCCTGCTAAATGATGAAGCATCCAGATCTCTCAGGTATTCAGGGACTGGTCAGCTTTCTGTCCCCAGAGTCAGAACTAAACATGGAGAAGCAGCGTTCAGTTATTATGCTCCAAGTATCTGGAACCAACTCCCAGAAACCTGCAGGTCCGCTGCGACTCTGACTACTTTCAAATCCAGGCTGAAGACTTTTCTTTTTGCCGCTGCTTTTAATTGAACTATTCATATCTTAGACTGCACTGTAACTTTTAACTTGTATTTTTTCTTAATATCTTTCATTTTTTGTTTTTCTTTCAATGTTTCTTTTATTATCTTTTACTGTTTTTAAATGCCTTTGTCTGAATGTCTTTCATTTTTGTAAAGCACCTTGAATTGCCTGGTGCTGAAAGGTGCTATATAAATAAACTTGCCTTGCTTTAAAAGTTTCTATTGAAAAAAAAGCATTTTAAATGATAATGATTCACCCATGGAATATGACAAATAAATAAATAGAGCAAATCAAATAATCCTCTTTCCTTAATTTTGTTTAGTATTTAATAATCTTATCTGCACTATACCAGATAAAAATACAATAACTATTTTAACTTATAGTGAAGTTGTCGTCTATATACTCTCATGAGCTCACAGTAATTCTGATAAGATACATTATAGAGATTCCCCCATTGCCCTGTCTAATAATAGGCTGCAGTAGATATAGGGGAGAAGCTCTGATTTTCCGGGTGTACTGTAAGATCAATCTTACAGTTCATGGAAGGAAAAGGGAACTCAATTACTCTAAAATGGTCACGAAAGGAAAATGACCATGTTAATGTGATGATATATGTTTCAGCTGCTACAGGTGAGCAGGTGAAAATGAAAAGTGAACAACGTGTAAAAAAGGAATTACAACTAATGAGTACGCTTGATGTGGTAGTCAGTGTTCGCGCTGTAAAAGAATGTTTAAGATGTGTAACCGTGTTAAAGGATGTTTCTCATCACTGCTCCCTTCTTTTGCTTATTCCTATTTATAGAAATAAAATGCACATTTTCAGAACGGTAATCAAATAAAATATGGGATTCGTTTTGTGTCATAAAGATAAAGGAACACTTTCTCAGAATCAAGCAAAACTAAGAGTTTAAGAGAAAAAAATAAACTGAGTCAAGCAAGATACATTTAATTACAAAAATAAAATAATAAGTTGTAAACAAATAATTTGTGTAATGATGTAAACTATAAGTCTTTTTTCTTTGTTTTAAAGGTAAGTTTGAGAAACCGTCTCGAGATACACTTTTTGTTATATGCCATGGAATGCTCTTAACATCCCGATAGCAATGAATATCTTAAGTGCTTTGACAAAAACCCCATTAAAAAACATCATCTCTGGAAGCCGTAGTACTGTAAAAAGCACGACCAATCATTTGAGCCGGCCCGGCTAAAGTAACTGGATGGCCTACCTGCCTTTCAGCCTTCCATCTGTGCACAAACTTATCTCGTGCCCTCATTGGTCATGTGCGCGTTCCTGTGTGTTGGAGGAGGGGCTCTGTGAGGAAGTGGCAGATTTTTTCCGGCTATGTATTTTCAAATTCTAGCGCACTCGAGCTCGGGGGGCACAGGTTCAAACCCCACTGCATGTCGTTGTGTCCCTGAGACATTGCCCACAGTATTGAGTATGTAAGTCGCTTTGGATAAAAGCGTATAACAAGTAACATGTAATAATATATGTTATTACTATCCACCTTTTTGTTTTATGTCCTTTTATTTAAAACATTCTTTGAGACTTCATCTTCTGGTTCAAATTTCAATACATGTAATTTGTATAATCACTCTTTTGTCTTTATTCTACATGGAAATGTTAGAGATTCCATTCAAATCTGTTGATTATTCATATCTTCCTCAGGCTACGAATAGTATGTCCATTTTGTAATGCTAAATGTATATCATTTTCTCACAGGATATAGAATGAGACAACACAGTTGGTATCCATTGTGTATGAATGCTTCAGCTCTTCAGACCAACATGTAAAATGTGAGCATGTTCCTAATTGTGTTGGTATGCAGCCTACTGTAGGTCTGGTCTGTTTAATAAAGCAAATCTGCCACTTTTATATCGTAGAATTTGTTAAATTAAAGCAGTCTTTAATTGTTTGTCCTAAACATAGCAATATATGCTTTTGAAATGTACAGTGATGCAAATTAGTCGCTTTTCAGCGCCTCCCGCTTTTTTAACGCTGATTTGGGTGACTTGTATAATTTGTGGAGAACCGAAGAGTTTTCGTTTTAGGGGGAGATCAGACTGACGGACAACTTCTCACTTAAAAAAAGAAGAAGAAATCTAGACCGTAAAATAATTAAACAAGCGAGTGCCTGTTTTACTTGACCAAGGACAGGTTCCTTGAACACAACACGAGCGGTAACGTGTCTTTACGTGGTATATGTCTCGCCTGAAAGGAGTGTAGACTAGAGTGCTGACGGAGAGCACCGGAACGCCGCTCCAGCTCTTCAGATATTGCAGTACCCATAAGGAGCCGTACACACGTGGCTTTGTCTTTAGTTGTAAGCACAGTGGCGATCTGTTGTTATTAGCATCTGGTTAGCTAGCTATGCTAACGAATTTAAAGAGCTTTTCTACAACCAGGTGGAAGAGAGCTCTCTCCTGAGAGGCTCAAATAACCTCAGCTCAGTGAGGTTAAGGCACACCTTGATATGATCATTATAGTTATTAATGAGACATTAGAGACTAAATGAAAAACAGGTTTAAAATACTATATGACAGTAACAAAAAAAGTTGTTAAAAATAACAAGAATAGAGTTTAAAAGGGTATTGGTACAATATCCAAAAAGAAAAATATGCTTACAGTTCTGTTTCATATGGGTGTTGAGAGATGTATCCATAGATCTCTTCATGTTGCTCTCAAAGTGCACCAGATTGATGCTTTTAACTTCAATATTTAAAAAGAAAATCTTCCCGGGGGAGCATGCCCCCGGACCCCCCTAGAGGAGGTTAGGCCCCCCCCCACTTAAATCATGTTCACATGGATAGGATACTAAATACATTTACACACATCTTGTGTCCATATCTTTCTGTTTTGGTGGTCATGCCACACCGTGCACGTGCATGCATGCGTGAGTCATGGCAAGATATCAGGATTAAGAGGTTGCTTTTTCTTTGCACAGCATGAAAGAAAGGCCAAATGAATGGGCTGTGATTTTAGTATTTTTAAGCAGAGGTTGAGTTCAATAATTTGTACGGCCCTCGGAGGATGTTGTAAAAATTGAAAGGAAAAAGGTTCCCCACCCCTGCTGTAAATAATAATAAAAACCCTGGATTTATAACTTAACATCTCTGTCTCCGATTGATCTGAGTAGAATAGCCAGTTAATTGAAGCATTAGAGCACAGGCCTTTGTCAGATGGTATATTACGCTGTTTTTTTTCTGCTTCGAATAGTTTTCTCTTTTTTCACCATACCTGAGTTTGCATCACTGAATGTAACATGTCTTTGAAAAAACAACAGTATACAGTTTATATTGTGCATCACCTTTAGCTTGAAAATACATAGAAGTGTTTTTTTTAATCTATACAATAAATAAATAGACAGACAGACACTTTATCAATCCCAAATTGGGAGATTATTTAACAGCAGCAGTGTGTATTACAATTGTCAAAGTTGGAATAAAGTATAAACTACACAACACAAGTATAATGCACTGCAATCCATAAGATGAGTCCGATATGTTCATGAAAACTCCCCAGGAGACACCGACACTAACGTGGCCGAGTGGACTCCGGAGTTTGCTGCATGAGTTGCACTGTATGATCTGTGGTGTAGTGGGCTGTCACTCAAAAACTGATTAGCCAATGGGGACGCACCCCTGAAAGTCCCGCCCACCTGGGATGTTTGTGTCAGAATCGAAAACCAAAAATGAAGAAGCGCAAAGGAGAAGAGCTGCAGCGAGAGCAAAAGTCTGATCATTGAGAAAGAAGCAAAGAGAACTGCAAACACAAATATGTTAAAACAAAGAAAAAAGACTTATAGTTTACATGATTGATTACACAAATGATTTGTTTGCAATTTAGTTTTATTTTTTAATTAAATGTATTTTGCTTTTTTCTCTTAAACTCTTAGTTGTGCTTGATTCTGAGAAAGTGTTCCTTTATCTTTATGACACAAAACTAATCCCATAATAAAATAACTGTATTTTGTAAAATACTTGGCAGAAGCAGCAGAGTCACAGCAACAAGAAAACAATATTTCAGATGGAAGCGCAATGCTATTAATATAGAACCCAATAATTAATCAGGCAATCTGTAAACTTTTGATATGAAGTTGTGTTGAATACAGAGTCTCGTCTTGTGTGGCCAGTTTGCGTCGATTGTTTTTCCAATCCAGGTCATATTCAACCATACCAATTCTGCATGATGAAAGCATCAACGCAGCGTCAGAACGCCACCCTTGGAATGTTCATCCTACCAAATATGAATTTGACAGATACAGTTAATAAATAGAGCATATCTTTTAAAGTATATTGATGATAATTAGCGTTTTTTTTGTATTAAATACGATACACTCACCCCCCAGTGAAGTTGTCTCCAAGCGAAAGGAAGAGAGGGAGAGGGAGTTACCTATTTATTTGTGGACTGATAAACCATTGTTGTTGTTTTTAGTAGATGTACTAATACTTGAGAGTTGTTAATTTGGGGACAGCACTGTTCTATTTATACATCCATGACGCAGCCGTGCTAAAGTGGACGTGGTTGAATCTCAACTGGGTTGGAAAATGATAGCGATTAACGAGAAGCGGCCGGTTGGGCTTCAGCAGAGAGGACAGACACACAGCCACCAAACGTTAGAGATCAGAGCTGGAGCCACATTTGTTTTTCGGAAATGATAACAGCATCATGGTCACTAGTTTATAAACAGGTGGAATCTGACTGTGTCTTCACTAGTAGGGAGAGCCAGTTATTGTGCAGTGACGTGAGCACTGTGTGTGTGTGTTGCAGCCATACAGGTGAACAGACTGTGGCGACTGGTCATTAGGGGCAGGCACAGCCCCACCTAGTGTCAGCAGAAAGTATTACAAATAA
This sequence comes from Pseudochaenichthys georgianus, assembly GCF_902827115.2. NCBI lineage: Eukaryota > Metazoa > Chordata > Actinopteri > Perciformes > Channichthyidae > Pseudochaenichthys > Pseudochaenichthys georgianus. The sequence goes on from NC_047516.1 coordinate 38,397,633, forward strand.
TGATTACAAAAAAATGCAAACAAATAAATATATATATATAAAACATATTTGAAGATCATGTTTAATCATCTGATTCGTCTGTACATTGCTGTTTTATTCTGTGTGCCTATTGAGCTGTTTAGAGCAGTGATTTTCAAATGGGGGTACGCGGACCCCTGGGGGTACGTTGGGGTACTGCAGGGGGTACGTGAGATAAAAAAAAAAGGTTAATTAAAAAAATAATCTTAGTCAAATAAGTTAAATAGAAAACACAATTGTATATAAAACATTCCTAGAAACACCAAGGGGGTCCTCATATAAACATGTCAAATGTGTGTATTGTATTCTATTGTTTTTCACAATAACATATTACTTAAATTGAAAAACTCCTTATAAAAGTGATATGTTATTTTTTTTCATGCATAAAATAAAAATATCCTTAGTTTGTTGTAATGCATACCACGAAGAAGTTAATAAATCACACACTGAGGGAACATCACTATATTGTAATTATTTATATAGGCTTTTTCGATCAAACATTTTCGGGATCGGTCAGGGGGTACTTGGCTGAGAAAATGTTTCAAAGGGGGTACATTACTGAAAAAAGTTTGAGAAGCACTGGTTTAGAGCCATGTGGGACAAAACCCCATCATGCCCCTCCCTCTCACTGTCGCATGCTCAGAGTATTTTCCTATTTAATGTGTGTGGCAAAAAACATAATGACCTTAAGGGCACTGAGCTGCCATCCCTACTATACGTCATCTCACATCATTCAGAGCTGATTGGCTGTAAGTACGTGTGCCGCGAAAAGTGTGGTGTGTGAAGAGGAGACGAGAGAGGTGCGTCCTAAAACCAGGAAGTAAGCTGCGCATTGTTTCCCTCCACAAAAAAGTCGAGGGAATGAGATTTCTAAAATCTCCATATGGATTTTAGAAAATAGCTCGAAATAAGATCTGTGGGAAACGTACCATGTCTACCCTACTTTTATGATTTTCGAATCATAAATCCATCATTTAGATTTATGATAGACTTTTGAAACTACAAGAAGAGAAGGAGGACTTTTACAAAAAAGTAATAGAGATTTTTGTCCAGAAGGATAGGCAAATGGACTTCATCTTCAAGTCAAGGTAAGACCGCCATTTTATTGAAAATGGGATCTTACTAAGAGAGAACAATTCAAATGATAAAATTACATTGTTTGGGTATCCTTCTGTTGAACTGTCTGTTTAAAATTAATCGAAGCATCAGACTAAAAAAGCTTCTGACTCTTCAGGTTTATAAATATTATATTTTGATTTAGGTACAATATAATAGGCCTATTTGTAAACCTGAAGAGTCAGTGCCTCACCAGCCATGACCCTCACTGCAGAAGCTTATAGACATCTAAGTTTTTTGTGTCCCACCACTTTTGTACATATAGAAACGCCACTGAACAGTGTATTCTGTGTTAATACTCCAATAGAAGCTGAACAACATCAACGATGGAGGCAGCTGTAGCCTCAACATTTTTAGAAGATAGAAGTGAATAATGCATGATGAAGGTCACTAAAACAAAAAAACAAATGAATAAAATAACTTTTCAACAAGAATATTTCTAAAGCTAAGCCGCTGCCAAAATGCATCTAACATCTGAAATGCATTGATATGGTACTGATATAACAGTATTTCACCTTCAAAGGGGTCGGAGAGGGACCAATCTACTATGACTACCAATTCCATTAACTCCAACTTCAAATGAATCTTTCCAGGCATCCAGGCGTCTGCAAATCTGGAAAACTTTCATTGCTCCAAGGCCAAATTCAATCATGTGCATTGCGGCCGCCTTATTGCAACAGGGCGTCGTCTAGCCGCCTGGCCGACAAACTCTGCAGTCAGGGTGTGTGTCTGTGGGAGATACCGAGGATCACTTCTGATCCGCCTCAAGCCCCTAAAGCCATCTATCTATCAAAGGTGAGGGGGAGCCGGGTCACGGCTGTGTGAGAGCCGCGACACCCAACCTGAAATCATCAATCTTTATGCACACACACACACACACACACACACACACACACACACACACACACACACACACACACACACACACACACACACACACACACACACGACACACACACACACACACACGACACACACACACACACACGCTCACACACACACACACTCACACACACACACACACACACACACACACACACACACACGCACGCTCACACACATACACACACCCACGCTCACACACACGCTCCCACACACAAACACACGCTCTCACACACACACACACACACACACACACACACACACACACACACACACACACACACACACACACACACACACGCACGCTCACACACACACACATACACACACACGCTCACACATACACACACCCACACACACACACACACACACACACACACACACACACACACACACACACAGACACACACACACACACACACACACACACACACACACACACACTCACACACACACAGGACCTTTATTTATTTAATTCACTCGTTTGAACACCCCGGAGTACTTGAAATATCTGGGCTCACACTGAATGGCCCCGGGCTGAGAGTTGCTCTGCAGCAGGGAGATACTGGAGCAGAAGTTTGGACTGCAGCAGGAAGCAGGACATTTCCTGCTCTGCTGCTCTCTCTGAGGCAGGCGGACAACAATGCACTGGCACTCTGTGTATTCTTGTTTAGTTGGCCCTCAGTTGAATACTGGAGATTAAACTGATAGAAAAGTGGCAACACAACATATAACAGCTCGAGCTCAGCACATTGACAGTTAACAATGTGAGAGAAAAACAACCAAAGAAACACACATTGGAAAAGCAGTGTTGTGTTTTATCTTGCATGAGGAGAATCAAAACGACAGCTTCTCAAGCTAACGCTAGGCTATTTACATTTCCATCTCACACTAAACTGAAAGCCTATGGACATCCCTGAATTGTAGTTTTGTTGGTGCCTGCAAAAAGCATCCTCACTCTGAATTTCAATGCATTTCCTCAGATATGGACTTTCAACAGATAAATAATAAACATAAGCAAACAGTCACTGCATACATTTTGATCATGAAGAGTGCTGAGATGAGCATCGAATAAAGAATGTCTCTGATTGGGCCTACAGCTCTGATTAACATAATGATTCTCAATCAGGTTGTTGTTGCACAAAAAAGGTCTGGCTTGATGGAAGTGTAGCCAAAAGCTGCACAATCCCAGCAACACACACACACACACACACACACACACACACACACACACACACACACACACACACACACACACACACACACACACACACACACACACACACACACACACACACACACACACACACACACACACACACACACACAGATCAGAGTAAGAGGCCATTATTGTCCCTTCATGTTAACGCCTGTGCTGCTTAGGAAAACACGCCATGAAGATGGAGTCTTCCTGTATTAAACGTGTTATGTTGCCTCTTCTGGACTGCAGTGTATACCTGTACTCCCTGAATGATGCAGGGAGACGAACACTCACATCAGACCCAGCGCCGTACTGTGTATGTGGGGAGTGTTGCAGTAGAATATTCCACTGTAGCGCCGGGACCTTAACCTGTTTAGCACCGAGCCTGTTTTTCAGGTCTCAGGCTCGAACATGACATTCCCAGAACAAATGACCATATCTTCTAAAAGGGTTAAACTAATAATCTTTTTCCTTAAAGTAATGATAAACCTGTGAGTTGGATGGAGAAAAGTCAGAATCAATTTAGATGTTTGTTTTAAAGAAAATTCAGATTGAACATGGTAAAAAACTGTAAATGATAGTGTCCGTCCAAAAACTCTTTTTTACTTATAGTGAAAACTACCCTTCGATGATGGTAAGGTAGACTGAAAGCATTAGGAATCCAAAGTACAAGATATAATAAGTACCCTGTATCAAGATTGATGCAAAACAAGTGACATTTGACCTTTTTAGAGAGATTTAGCAAACAAAACTCCACCTTACCAAACCCTACATGTTTGAGCTCCCTCTATGAAACGTCAAGCTACCCCACAGCACCCCCAAAAGAAAATCTCTGGCTTCGACACTCGCCGCGGTACATGACGGTTTTGTGTGCCCTCGCATGAAAATCATATGCCCTCTCTGTAGATTTGTTCTGGCGCCGGGTCTGACTCACATTCCCACTTCTGGCAGTTTAAAGTCACCAATTGACCTAACATGCATGTCTTTGGAGAACAGGCAAACTCCACACAAAATATATACAGATACATACATACAAGAGATCATCTCAATGCATGACTCAGCTTCCTCAATCTCCTCCCACGTCAAAATGTATTTACAGCCAATTATAATAGATGGCACCTTTAGGGGGTCTGAAAAGGAAACAGCTCTGCTGTTCTCACCGGAGCCAGGAAGTTAAAGCAGCAGTGAGACGAGCTGTTGGATCCTGTTAATGAGATTTCACAGCAATAGTTCCCAGAGATGGCTGAGTGCTTCAGTCCCACGCCTCAGAAACACGTCATCCCCCTCTGGCCCAGCAGTCAATCCTGTCAGGTCACCCCCCCTCTGCTACTCACGAGCTCACCAATTGGCTAATTAGGAGTAACAATTACTAAAGGGTAAGGAGACTGCGAGACCAGTCTCATTCACATCATGACCATATTGAAATGGGATAGACATCTTCTGATTTAACGGGCAACTTTTCCTAATTAGGCAAGAATAACCTAGTTTTAAGTGCTGGTGAAAAGTCACCTTTTGTGATGGCAATAAATGCAATTATGTCTTGGTTCTACTTGGGGGTTTAAACGGATCATTAATGCTGTGGAATAATCTTTAGGTCTGTCATCTACCAAGAAATCTTTCTAAAAAAACGATTACATTTTGCAATGTTCTCATCACATTACAGAGTCACTATATTGTTTCTTTAAAAAAAGTCTCACTATATAATTTAGCTTTTAATTTGTGTCCAGGATCTTTAAGGTTAAACTGCTGTATCACAAGGTAGTTCAAGATTAAGAGTAGCAGTCTTTGAGAGAGAGAGAGAGAGAGAGAGAGAGAGAGAGAGAGAGAGAGAGAGAGAGAGAGAGAGAGAGAGAGAGAGAGAGAGAGAGAGAGAGAGAGACTGTGTTGTTAGCATCTGGTTAGCTAGCTGCACTAACGGACATAAGGAGCTGTTTGTTCCACAACAAGCTGGAGGAGGGTCCTCTCCTCTCAGACTGGCTCAGGTGAGCTAAAGCACTTTACCCCTGCCTATATGCCGTGAGCTGATTATCGAGCCTTCATTGTAAGAGTCGCGGGTGTACTGTGTGTTTGCGTGTGGGGAGTGTTGCAGTAGAACATTCTGTAGCGCCACTGGTGCTCCCGCTTTTGTGCGTGCTCTATAGTGCCCGTAATAGTGTTCACTGGAGTCCAGCACCTCAGCACCCCCACTCAAAATACCTTCCCGCGCCTCTGGAGGCTGGGACATTCTGCTAAATGCTGCACAGGTGAGGAGCACATGGGCTCCAAATCTAAATATATCAACACAACTCAACAAGAAGATAATCCAAACTAAACAACATCTCGTTAATGCTGATGTCAAAGTCTCCACACTGAAAAAACTGAAACGTTGACTTTAATGAAATGTGTTATAGAAATTACACATGATTGAATCAGTATATTTGAAAGCAATAATATTACTGTAGGTTTAAATACAAATCTACTTAATATTATTGCTTTCATCTAACCTACAATACAATTATTATCCCAAATAATGTGTCTGGTATAAGAAAAAGCTTTCTCTGTTTAAAACAAAAGAACAATGGTGTCCAACAACAGTCACTGCTACCCAGCATGCTCAGTAATGTATGCACAAGCATGTAGCATTTCATTAATAGGAGCCAGTCAATGTCCTCTCTCCCTGCTTATCTCCTTACAGACAGGTCAGTCACACTTGTGTCATATTAACATTTCAATTCCCAGATTCCCGCTCCAACACAAAGGACAGCACAGATGGAAACACAAAAGCTCTGCATTTTAAATGTAACTCCTTATGAATGCAAACATCTTGCCTGATTAAGGGAAGCAATGGGATACACACTTTGTGTCCTTTATTCTTCAGTAAGGAATAATGGCATAAATGCCATTGAGCATGAACAATGCTATTATCTCAATGTTGGACACAATGACCAGTGATGCCTGTAAATGCATTATGCTCCACACTGTTCTCTGCTTTAATCCCGTCATTCAAAGAGCCTCCAGAACATTTACATTCATCCTATTATCCTAATGAGTTAGTCCAACAACAACAGGGTCAGTTTACTTTCCTGCAAACAATTACGTTGTAATGATGATTTGGAAACAGGTAATGATGGGTAATCAGTGAAGCGAGACGTCTACCAGGGGTCAAACAAAGTCAAAGATGGAGCGATAAACACAGAGGGGTGAGGGGGGAGAGAGAGGCAGCAGGAAGGACGGAGAGAGAGGCAGCAGGAAGGACGGAGAGAGAGGCAGCAGGAAGGGGGAGAGAGAGGCAGCAGGAAGGACGGAGAGAGAGGCAGCAGGAAGGACGGAGAGAGAGGCAGCAGGAAGGACGGAGAGGAACACGTGAATGCAGCAGAAAGGGTTCTGAGGCATATAAGGAGAAGTTACCTGAGGACGAGATGAGCTTCCAGCTGATGGAGGGCTCTGGCTTCCCGCTGGCTTGGCACATCAGGGTGACGTTGGAGCCTTCATTTACCACAATATCTTTTGACAGATTGATGATTTTTGGTGGTACTGTGAAAACAGATAACATATGTTAACATTTAATAAATGGTCATGGGCAATAACACTTATTTTATTTTGTTGTTTAATCCTAATGTAAGGAAGTTGCTGAGGTAACATTTGAAAGTCTGCAGGCTGACTGAAATGCTGCTTTCAAGTTATGAAGGTAAGTGGAAATGGGTCTAAAAACGTTCCTAAAGAGCTTTACTTTTTTATATTGTGTCATGTAACACAGAAACCGTTTGAAAGCATTGTATACAGTTAAGGTGGAGACTGGCAAAGGCCATACACATTGTAAACACTTAACCCGGTTGAATTATTTGTGTATTGTAGTGCAGGCACGGCACATCTCCTATAATGAACATTATACATCTTAATTTCACACACTGCATCTAGTATTTGGGGATGTGAATTACTTTTTAAAGATTGCTTTTAGAATGATTTAGATAATTTAATTGTAATTTAATGTAATATAATTTGTATCATTTATCACCATTTTCACAACAGAGTATAGAGAGTGTATTTCAGGTTGAGTGGGAACAGGATGACTGTGAGAGCTCTTCTATTGATCTGTGTTCCCCCTCCCTTTGGACAGATTTCAAGTACCTTTACATTTAAGGCAAATTACTTCTGTGTATCTAATATGCAACACAGTCGGTAGTGTGACGGTGAAGAGGAGTTCCAGAGTCCTGGCTGCTGAGCAGGAAGTGGCCAGACAGCTGGTGTCCACTGTCTTCCAGAAAACCTCCATAGCAATGTCCTGGTGAAGTTAAAGAGCCCATTTTCCTCTCTCCTGTAGTGTGTTCTATAGTTCAATCTATTGGCTAGCACTCCAACACATTGTAAGTGATAAGGGGCGGGACATCTGTATGTGGTTAACCAATCACAACTAGGGTGCCAACAAGCCACAAGTGGGACAGAGAGTATGTTTGTGTGGGACAATGTGGGACATGTAAATGCAATGTTAATATTTCAATATAATGTCCATGTCACCCTAAAAGGTGGCTTATAAATAACAATGCTTTGATATCGTTTTCACACACAGCACAGGTAAAGGAAATTGATTGAATTCATTAATTTATTTTCAACAACTGTGAACAATATAACAAAAAACAAATTGACAACTGACCTACAGTTTTTTTCAGTTGCTAACACACTAAAATGACACATAAAGCATCATTATCTAAACAGACACTCAAAGAGCAAAACCTCAGCTCAAATCTCCAAAACTCTAAACACATTCTCAGCTTTGCATATCATATAAAAAAAAAAAAAGGATTATTTTGCGATTTGGCGAGTCTGCTATGTTTTGCACAGTGAGTCAGGATTTGCGAATCGCTGAGTCTGCTGTTGACTCCTGCACAATAGCCGCGGGAAGTAGGGGTGCTGGCTGCGAATGGTGTACATTTGAAAAACGCCGGGTTACGTACTGTAACCCTTGTTATTTTAGCACAGGCGGAGCCCTCTACTGGACTCTATGGGTACTACCTTATCATGCAAGCATTCACCTACTGAGATTTCTATATACGTAGCCGGCCCCGGGGCGGGCCTACTTGAATGCGTGCGCATCTCACGGAGCCCCGATGTATGCACGCACTGTCGTCCAGCACACCATTCCACCTCACTGTCCCTGACCGGCTTTAGCAGCCGCTGCGCCTCACTCACCTCTCCCTCGGTTGTAATCGTGGAGAAGTCCAGGCTGCGGCTGACGGAGCACACCCTGACGCGCTTGCCTCGCGAAAAAGTGTGCTCGAAAACAGTGCTGAGGGCTCCCCTGCGTCCGCTTATAGGCAGACAGGGACAGTCTGCAGCTGTATGGGTTCACTATGCACCCTCTCTCCTGAGGCCCTAAAGAGCACGGGGAGAATGCAAGTGCCCCCCATGTCCCCCACACTCAGACACTGACCCTGTGCAGAGTGTGTACGGACTATAGTATGGAGGGCTCTCCCCCTCCTGCCCCCAGGCAGGCGAGGGGAGCCCTTTAGCCCTGTAAGGGCCCAAAGCGCATTACGTCACCCTGCGACCCTCCAGGAGTCCGGAGAAACGTAAGCGCATTTACTCCCGGGGAGAGGGTCAGATGCCCACTGACCCACAGCCCCCCCCTCCTCACCAGTCCTGTGTTGCCCCAGCAAGCACATACGCTGAGAAAGAGCCAGACTTATCAAAGAGATAAAACTTTATTAAGGGACCTGGCGTTGACCAAGACGCCACCGTGCATATATCCTCCACACTCACACCTTTGAATAAAGCTGTTGATGCAGCCACAGCTCGTGTGGAGTGCGCACGGACCCCTGTGGGACAGGCTCTCCCTGCCTGCTCATAGGCGTGTGCAATGCCTCCGCAAAGCCAGCCTGCCAGGCGTTTCTTGGACAGAGCTTTTCCAGTCACCTCGCCCCCAAAGCACACAAACAGCTGTTCAGTGCGTCTCAGGGTAGCTGTGCGCTCTACATAACATGCTAACGCGCGCACCGGGCAGAGGAGGTGTAATTTAGCTTCCCTGGCCCCACCATGGGGTGGAAGACTAAATACCCCCAACTGAATAGCCCTCAACCTGAACGCACTCCTTAGGCTCTTGGGCACAAAGGAGGGGTTCGGTCTGAGTGTCGCCCTGCCCCGGTCACCCCGAACCAGTAAACAGCTCGGGTGCACCGACAGAGCGGTTAACTCAGACACTCTTTTGGCTGACGTTAAGGCAAGTAGCAACGCTGTCTTCCACGACAGTGCTTTCAGGGAGGAGAGCTCCAGAGGCTCAAATGGTTCTGTGACCAGAGCCTCAAGCACCAGCGGCAGGTCCCACTGCGGGGTGGAGGCGCACACTACTGCGCCTCCTGACCCCCTGTAAAAACCGCAACATCGGTGGTTGAGAAAAGGCTGACCTGCCGTTGAATCCCTCATGACAAGACGAGATGGCTGCTGCACACACTTTACAGTAGAATGAGCAAGTCCTCTGTCCACCAATAACTGTAAGAAGGACAAAATGGAGCCCAACTCACAATATAGGGGCTCTATTCTCCCCTCTTCACACCATCGCTGGAATCCCAGCCACTTTGGCCTCTAACACGCTGTGGTGGATCCCGCTCTAGCTGCCTGGATAGACTGACTAACGCTGTCAGACAATCCACCCTGTCTCAGCCTGTCCCTCTCAGGAGCCAAGCTTGGAGAGGATGGCCCAGATTGGGTAACGCCCCGCTTGTACCTGCCTCTTGAGACATCGCCCCCAGGGCTGGCCCACCTTCTTCTGTGTCATCGCTGAGTACCACGGAGCCCCGACGCGATCCGGCGCTACCAGAATGACTGCCAGACGTTCTCGCCTCACTCTCCCCAGGAGAGGGAGAATGAGACGCAGCGGAGGAAAGGCGTAGAGCAGCTTCCTTGGCCATGGCTCGTGTGCAAACGCGTCCACGTCGTCGTCCAGGGCCATGGAGAACCACAGGGCACAGTGGCTGTTGCGCCGGCTGGCGAACAGATCCACTTCCGCTCTCCCGAACTGGGCCCAGATCTGCTTCACCACCTCTGGGTGAAGCGTACATTCGCCTGGCAGGGGGCCGCCCCTCAACATGAGGTCGGCCCCCCTGTTCTCCAGTCCCGGGATGTGGAGGGCTCTCAGAGATAAAAGCACATCTGAAGCCCATAACCACAGCCTCTCCGCTGTGGCCAACAAGGTGGCGGAGCGGACTCCGCCCTGCCTGTTGATATAAGCCACTGTGGTACTGTTGTCACTCCTGACCAATACATGTCTCCCTTGAATTAGGGGCATGAAATGCTGGAGGACTAACACTACCGCCCGTAGCTCTAGGACAGGGGTATTCAACTAACTTTCCTGGAGCGTCAGCTTCAGCGTCAGACAGCCGAAGACATTGGAGTCCTGCTGGAGTAAGACTGACAAAGACATTGGAGTCCTGCTGGAGTCACGAGGGTGGCAAAGAGGAGGCAAATCCTACTCTGATTGAGCTAAGTATTGCTGGTGTCTTATTTTATTTTATTTACTTTTCTTGCCCCTCCTGCTATAATCATGTGTATTTTCTCCATTCCTGTTCATGTGTCTTCTCGCAATTATCACTGGCCTCGTGTATCTCCTAATCGCTATAACCGGCCTGCTCTCGTCTATCCCACGTGCTCCACTGAGATCCAACATCTAGTTTCAGGTGGCCTGTGGAACTCCCAGTCAGCTGTTCCTGAGGCTGACTTCATCTCTGGCTACGCCTCCCTGCAGACCCTGGATTTCCTTGCTCTCACTGTGACCTGGATTACTCCATTCAACACATTCACCCCAGCAGCTCTCTCCACAGCATATTCCTTCTCCCATACACCCAGACCCACTGGCAGAGGAGGTGGCACTGGTCTCCTGCTCTCTCCCAAATGGAGCTTTTCCCTCTTCAAGCTACCTAACTTCACTCCTTCCACCTTTGAATGCCATGCCGTCACAGCAACCCATCCTATACAATGAACCATTGTTGTTCTCTTTAGATCATCTCCTCTCACACATCCCTGAAACTGGTCCTCCCGCTGTACTTCTCGGAGACTTCAACCTCTCTGTAAACCCGCTCCACACATCTGATCACTTCTTCATTTCATTCTCTCTACCCTTTTCCAAACATAACGAACTAATCTCTTCTCATCCTGCACCTGTCCGCCGTAACCTTCGTTCCCTCTCCCCCTCTACCTTTGCCTCATCGGTGCTCTCAGCCCTCCCTTCCTCTGACTCGTTCCAACTCCTGCCTCCAAACTCTGCTGCAGAAACTCTCCTCTCTACTCTCTCATCCTCTCTGGACTCTCTCTGTCCTCTCACATCTCGGCAGGCTCGTCAGTCCCCTCCTGCTCCCTGGCTAAATGACGCACTGCGTGCTAATATAACCGTCCTTCGGGCAGCGACGACCTCCTAACCTATCAGGCTCTCCTCTCCTCTTTCTCTGCTTGGATCTCTCGCACTTTCTTTCAAGATAAGATCCAATCTTCCTATTCCAATCCCAAAAAACTATTTTCCACCCTCTTGGACCCTCCCAAAGCCCCTCCCCCCTCCTCACTTCTATCAAGCGACTTTGTTAACCACTTTGAAAAAAAGGTTGATGATATTCGCTCTTCTTTTTCTGACTCAGCTTTACTCACCGCTGGGTCACCAGACCCTCCTTCCACCAGCACACTAACCTCCTTTTCCACTCTCTCGCCAAGTGAGGTTCTTACCCTCATTACCTCTGCCCGCCCTACCACCTGTCCTCTAGACCCTATCCCTTCAAACCTCCTTCAGACTATCGCTCCTGATATTCTACCGTTTCTCACCCATTTCATCAACACTTCTCTAACTTCTGGTCACTTTCCAAACAGTCTCAAGGAGGCAAGAGTAAACCCTCTCCTAAAGAAACCCACTCACAACCCGTCAGATGTTATAAACTACAGGCCTGTCTCTCTACTCCCGTTTATGTCTAAAACACTGGAACGCGCTGGCTTTAAACAACTCTCCTGCTATCTCCATCAGAACAACCTTCTGGATCCGCACCAGTCTGGTTTCAAGGCAGGTCACTCCACAGAAACTGCCCTCATTGCTGTCACTGAGGAACTGCACACTGCTAAAGCAGCCTCCCTCTCCTCTGTCATCATCCTTTTGGACCTGTCTGCTGCATTCGACACGGTGAACCGTGATCAGATCCTCCTTCGCACTCTCCAAGAACTTGAAGTTTCAGGCTCTGCACTTTCCCTCACCACTTTCCCTCACCTCATACCTCAAAGACCGTACCTACAGGGTAACTTGGAGAGGGTCCGAGTCCGACCCTTGTCAATTAACTACAGGGGTCCCTCAGGGCTCTGTTCTTGGTCCCCTCCTCTTCTCCCTGTACACAAACTCACTCGGATCTGTCATTAGCCCGCATGGTTTTTCATACCACTGCTACGCTGACGACACCCAATTAATGTCCGCTCATCACCTCAAGCTCAACCTTGACAAGACTGAACTGCTTTTCCTTCCGGGAAAAGATTGTCCCACTCTTGACCTGACTATCAACATCGGCACCTCTGTTGTTTCCCCGACTCAGACTGCAAGGAATCTGGGTGTGACCCTGGATAACAACCTGTCCTTCACTGCAAACATCGCTGCTACAACCCGCTGCTGCAGATACACGCTTTACAACATCAGGAAGATACGTCCCCAGCTGACCCAGAAAGTGACGCAGCTTCTGGTCCAGGCTCTCGTCACCTCACGCCTAGACTACTGCAACTCCCTCCTGGCTGGTCTACCTGCATGTGCCATCCGACCTCTGCAGCTCATCCAGAATGCAGCGGCTCATCTGGTCTTCAACCTTCCTAAATGTTCCCACACCACTCCGCTCCTCCGCTCCCTCCACTGGCTTCCGGTAACTGCTAGCATCCACTTCAAGACACTGGTACTTGCATACCATGCTGCGAATGGATCTGGCCCTTCCTACATACAGGACATGGTTAAACCGTACACCCCAGCGCGTGCTCTACGCTCTGCATCAGCCAAACGACTCACTGCACCCTCGCTGCGAGGGGGACCCAAGTTCCCATCAGCAAAAATATGTGGGTTTGCTATCCTGGCTCCAAAATGGTGGAATGAGCTCCCCATTGACATCAGGACAGCAGAAAGCTTACACACCTTCCGGCGCAGACTGAAAACTCATCTCTTTTGACTCCACCTCGAGCGATAGAATGACTAACAAAGAACTGCTAACAGAGCACTTATATACTAATAAAGGACTGGTTTATCTAAAGCCAGTTGAGTAGCACTTGAATTGTTTGGCTCTATGAAACCTGATGTACTTATATGATTCTGTTTTCTTCAAGGTTGTGTCTTCCTGGTCGAATGTACTTATTATAAGTCGCTTTGGATAAAAGTGTCAGCTAAATGCAATGTAATGTAATGTAAAATACAACGAGGTCCAGTTAGAGAAAATCTCCCCATGCAAAGGTCCGGAACTTCAAAATGTCTAACTTTATGAATTAGTGTGATATATATTGAAGTAGCCTGTAGCTTTATCAACGTCTGCATGTAATCAACAACTGACTGCCAATCAAATAAAGAAAGTACAATTAAAAAACAACAATATTTATTGTCAATTAACATTGAACTATACAGATATACAGTACATACTGTGGATATGTGTAATGTTCCTCTCTGGCGGCATTTACAAATAAAATAGAGAAAATAAATAAAATAATTTTAGTTAAATAAAATAAAGTGTAGCAGCAGCTTGAGTTTCCCTTTTTCTTTGTTAACCGTTTCACATCATGACTTAACAGTTTCAGACGATTATAGAACAATTTCAGTCTTTACACATCATAACAATTGAACAGTTTTAAAGTTTCTCTTTCTTTCCCTCCATCACTCACTTTGTTTAATTCAGTGCGAGAATTGAGCTTGAGCTTGTCCTGCCAGGAGTTTGTAAATCTGGGCTGAAATGGTGTCAGGGCCATTCTCATACACATGCAGGTGCTCATTGGTTACAGTGATGCAAACTCAGGTATGGTGAAAAACGAGAACTATTCGAAGCAGAAAAAAAACAGCGTAATATACCATCAGACAAAGGCCTGTGCTATAATGCTTCAATTAACTGGCTGTTCTTTATAATATACTCAGATCAATAGGAGACAGAGATGTTATAAATCAAGGGTTTTTATTATTATTTACAGCAGGGATAGGGAACCTTTTTCCTTTCAATTTTTACAACATCCTCCGAGGATCGTACAAATGATTGAATTCAACCTATGCTTAAAAAAACTAAAATCACAGCCCATTCATTTGGCCTTTCTTTCATGCTGTGCAAAGAAAACGCAACCTCTAAATCCAGATATCTCCCCATGACTCACGCATGCATGCATGTGCACGGTGTGGCATGACCACCAAAACAGAAAGATATGGACACAAGATGTGTGCAAATGTATTTAGTTTCCTATCCTGGACCATGTGAACATGATTTAAGTGTGGGGGGGACCTAATCTCCTCTAGGGGGGTCCGGGGGCATGCTCCCCCGGGAATATTAAATATTGAAGTTAAAAGCATCAATCTGGTGCACTTTGAGAGCAACATGAAGAGATCTCTCAACATCCATATGAAACAGAACTGTAAGCAGATTTTTCTTTTTGGATATTTTACAAATCACTCCAATTTTAAACTCTATTCTTGTTATTTTTAACAACTTTTTTGTTACTGTCAATTTTATACCAGTTTTTCATTTAGACTCATTAATAACTATAATGATCATATCAAGGTGTGCCTTAACCTCACTGAGCTGAGGATATTTGAGCCTCTCAGGAGAGAGCTCTCTTCCACCTGGTTGTAGAAAAGCTCTTTAAATTCGCTAACCAGATGCTAATAACAACAGATCGCCACTGTGCTTACAACTACAGATACAGCCACGCAAACACTGCGGAATGTGTACGGCTCCTTGGGTACTGCAATATTTGAAGGGCTGGAGCGGCGTTCCGGTGCTCTCTGTCAGCACTCCTTTCAGACGAGACATACCGCGCGAAGACACGTTACACTTGTGTTGTGTTCAAGGAACCGGCGCCAGGAAAAACAGGTGCTCGCTTGTTTAATTATTTTTGCGGTCTAGATTTCTTCTTCTTTTTTGAAGTGATAAGTTGTCCGTCAGTCGGACTGACGGACGGACTCCCCACCCCTCACCCCCAAAACGAAAACTCTTCGGTTCTCCACGAATTACACAAGTCACCCAAATCAGCGATAAAAAAGCGGGAGGCGCCGGATCCGGACCGCGGTCCGCCAGTTGCCGACCCCTGCTCTAGGAGGTTGCTGTGTCGTGTTTCTGTTAGAGACTAGCACCCACCAATAGCCCTCTTCAAGCAGGTCCCTCCCCATCCTGTTCCCGTGAACACTGTGATGTAGGAGGTTACCCGTCCCAGTAGAGACCCCCTCCGGGGGCGCCCGGGAGACCCCAGAACCGGAGGTTGCCCTCCACTGAGGCGGCGCATATGCAGTAACCCCTGCGGGACCACAATGTGAGCAACCGTCATGAGACTCAAAGTCTGCATGACAGTTAAAGCTGTCACTGTCGGCGTTGAACCGCCCAGAGAAGTACAACGCCTGTTGGTGAGGTATGGGGGTGCTCTTTTCTCAATTGATCGCAAAGCCTAATCTGGTTAGGTGTGTGATCAATTGTGCTGTGCAAAGCATTGCCTGTTCCCTGGACCCGGCCATGACTATGAGGTCGTCTGGGTAAAATAAAAACTCTCATGCCGTGGGCGCGCAGAGGTTTAAGCGCAGTGGCCACACATTTACTGAACGTGCGTGGGGATAGGGAGTAGCAGAATGGTAATATGTTGTACTCATAGGCTATCCCCTGGAAGGCAAAACGCAGACACTTTCTGTGCTCCGGAGCAATTTCCACATGAAAGTATGCGTCTTTCAGGTCAATGGTGGCCTCACAACTGCAGACCACGTGTAACCACACCAGCCCAGGACCTCCACATCCAGCATGTTCACCTCCAAGATCGTCTGAGACCAGCCACTCGGACAGCTGCTGCAACAATCGGTTTGCATAACCAAATAATTTCTGCACAAACTGTCAGAAACCGTCTCAGGGAAGCTCATATGCATGCTCGTCGTCCTCATCGGGGTCTCCACCTGACTCCGGTTCGTCGTCGTAACCGACTTGAGTGGGCAAATGCTCACATTCGATGGCGTCTGGCACGTTGGAGAGGTGTTCTCTTCACGGATGAATCCCGGTTTTCACTGTTCAGGGCAGATGGCAGACAGCGTGTGTGGCGTTGTGTGGGTGAGCGGTTTTCTGATGTCAATGTTGTGAATGGAGTGGCCCATGGTGGTGGTGGGGTTATGGTATGGGCAGGCGTATGTTATGGACGACGAACACAGGTGCATTTTTATTGATGGCATTGTGAATGCACAGAGATACCGTGACGAGATCCTGAGGCCCATTGTTGTGCCATTCATCCACGACCATCGCCTCATGTTGCAGCATGATAATGCACGGCCCCATGTTGCAAGGATCTGTACACAATTCCTGGAGGCTGAAAACATCCCAGTTCTTGCATGGCCAGCATACTCACCGGACATGTCACCCATTGAGCATGTTTGGGATGCTCTGGATCGGCGTATACGACAGCGTGTTCCAGTTCCTGCCAATATCCAGCAACTTGGCACAGCCATTGAAGAGGAGTGGACCAACATTCCACAGGCCACAATCAACAACCTGATCAACTCTATGCGAAGGAGATGTGTTGCACTGCGTGAGGCAAATGGTGGTCACACCAGATACTGACTGGTTTTCGGACCCCCTCAGACCCCCCCAATAAAGCAAAATTGCACGTTTCAGAGTGGCCTTTTATTGTGGCCAGCCTAAGGCACACCTGTGCAATGATCATGCTGTCTAATCAGCATCTTGATATGCCACACCTGTGAGGTGGGATGGATTATCTCGGCAAAGGAGAAGTGCTCACTATCACACATTTTTTCAGATTTGTGAACAATATTTGAGAGAAATGGTTATTTTGTGTATATAGAAAATGTTTTAGATCTTTGAGTTCATCTCATGAAAAATGGGAGCAAAAACAAAAGTGTTGCATTTATATTTTTGTTCAGTGTAACTTCATGTTACTGTTTTTGAAATCTCTCCCCACTTTTGTCCGCACCCCCTAAGTAAAATGACTTCCCAGTTCCCGCGGCTATGCTCGTGCATGACGAGCCAGGATCTCTGGATCTGCTATACGGTTACGGCTCTAGAGGCTTCTCAATTCTTAAATGTCCCCTCCTCCACTCCCTTCCTCGACTCCCCTCCTCGAGACTTAGGGCCCTTCTCACTTCTCTTATTTTTCATTTCCTCGCTCCTCGGTCTCACCGGAAATTGATTTGTCTGCGCCATCTTGTGTAGCGTCCCAATGGCCTTATTTTTGCGGGAGGACCGAGGAGCGATAATGGAGGAGCTATAATCGAGGAACCAGCAGACCATCCTCCGATGAAATCCTCAGACACTCGCCCCGCCCCCTTACTGTGTATCGCTCACTGATTGGACGATGCAGTGCATGCACTGATCTGATGCTTCTTGACATGAGAGCAGTTTCCCAGCGGAGTGAAGAAAACACATGAAACTCACGGGAGTCACTCCTCAGTTTATACCGTGTTTTGTTTCAATTAATGTTTCATTTAGTTACAAATATGTGACATGTCTGAACAACAAAGTGGTCAAAAATCATTTTATTCATTTTATGGAAACATTTTCATGATCGCTTTTTTTGTTTTATATTTTCATTTATTGTCATTTCCATTCAGTCAGTCATTAAGTGCTATTAAAATGTTAATGTGCTACATATCCACACAAACAAACAAAGTGTGCAATCCAATGAATGTTAATCTAACTGGGTTTTGATAGATAACATATCTCTTTTTCTTCTCTCAATTATTTTATTTCTATTGTGCACTCTAATCAATATTCGTTTATACATTTTAAGAATGGCATTTATCTTTTTTGAAAATGAGTTCTTATTTGATTTAATGTATTTGGGTCTACAACAGATGATACAGTGTCAGTAAATGTGTACTAACAGTGGCTGGGGTGTGTGTGGAAATAACGGGGACAGAGCTGCTAGGCTTGTTTGAGACACATTGCGGCTCGCCTCGAAAGTAGACGAGAGTAGCCGATCGCAGCCGGGGGAGGTCTCAAAAAGCTCGCCTGAAGTCGGACAGCTCGGAGACGGCTTCTTCATCTTCTTCTTCTTCTCTCGGTTTTTTGGCGGATTGCAAACAACTTTAAGGTGCATACCGCCACCTCCGGAGTCGGCTTGACTCGGTTTGCATTTATAAAGAATGCACAAATGTGTTTAATCGTTAATGTCAGATATGTACTAAGTAAATACATTAGTTCCTGCTCAAGATTAGATTCAACTTTATTGTTATTGCACATATTACAGGTACTGAGACAACAAAATGCTTCTCAGGTGCAACAAGCAGTGAAGTGGAAAGTAATGTACACAATCTACAGAATAACATATAGAATGAATTGAATGATGAATAAACAGTGGGGTATGAATACACTAGATATCAGCCTGTGAGCAGTATGAACAGTGTGTATGAATATGCTAAGATATATAAAGTATGAAAACGGTAAGCAGTATAGTATAAAATATATAGATATTAATTTCATGATGATAAACATTGTGGAACAATGATGACAAATGGGAATGGATGTGGCGACGTAAAACTGACACAAAACAACAACAAACTTTTGCCAGCCAATTGGAGAGTTTCATCAGCAGCACGTGGTAAAAACCACCAATGAGCGCTCAGCTGGAGATACCAGCGAGCCGTTTCCCATCAAGCATTTCGCTTCCGCAGCTCGTGGAGAGCAACTGCGCCAACTCGCCTCGCCTCGCTCTCAAGGCTGCGGGCGTCTTTGTCCCGCGAGATTTCAAAGTCTCATGTGGGCGAGCCTCCAGAGCAAGTCGGACAAAATGACTAACCATCATGCAACGCACTAGCAAGACGTTGATCGCAACTGCGCAGGTCTGCGCAGGTCTTGCTTGTCTCAAACAAGCCTGCTGTCAGACGAACAGCTGTGCGGCGTCAGCACAAACGGACGTCGCTTCACGTAACGCCCCGGAGGAAAGGACGTCCCATTGCTCTTAAAACTCATTTCCCTGCTTCTCGTGGTTTACTTGCGTCCCTCCGTGCTTCCCCGTTTAAAGATATGAGAACTCCTCTCCTCTGAGCGGTCATATTAAAGCGACGTCCGTTCCATATTACGTCGCAACAGCTGCATCAGCTGTCGAGTGTTTTGTCATAGCGTTGTATTTTATAATCTCTGTTAGATCAGCTGAACATAGTTCCCCCACATATTTACTTTGAATTCATTGAGAGTGCGGTATAATGAGACAATAACAGGCTACAGATGCGGACACACACACACAAATATATTTATATCAATATATTGTGGTGACCACCTATTTAACCACTGGTACATAATTCAATCATGGAACTACAGGTTGGGGGTATTGTTCCGCACGGACACTAATGCCTACTGTACCTCCGGGGCATATACTGTGTCCTCCTTCCTTTATCTCTCTCTTGTCTATTCAAACTGCAAGCCAGCAACATGTCCTTTTCTGCTCCTCATTAAAGTTCCCTTTTGCACCTTCGATGCACCGCCTCTGACTCCATATCTCTCGGCACTACACTGGTGACCCCGACAAGTCTCGAGAAGTTTCCGAGATTGGACCGAACACGGCTAGAGAGGCCGTTTTTCGCAAACTGCCGGAGAATTTTGGGGACGTCCGTGGCTGCCACGTGCACACGGACTGAGGCTCGGTGCGCCCCTCACGGAATGGCTGAGGACGTTGCTCGTCATTCCCCCATCGTCTCGGCACTGGAAGACAGCAAGACTTCCGACTACAAGGAGACGATGCACGACCTGCTAGGTACGGAAGACCCCGACTTCTACTTCATGGAACTGTTTCTTCGGGACATGCGGCTGCGTGTCCAGGCTGCGCTAGCTAACACGGCTCGTGTTGAGCCCTGTGCTTTAGCCGAAGAAGCTGACCGGTTCTTCCTGGCCGCCCGGCAATTTACCCCTGAGGTGCTGGCCACTGCGCGCAGCGGCACCTTCCCTGGTGGGGGCACGCCGCCTAGCAGAGGCTCTGGGGCTGACGACATCGACTAATGGCTTCCGGCTAGCGGCCGTCGACACCAGCTAACAGCTAACAGCTAACCACTACAGCTAACGGCTAGCAGCTACCGACGGCTAACAACGACAGCTAACAGCTAACAACGGCTAACAGCTAACGACAACTAGCAGCTACCGACGGCTAACAACGACAGCTAACAACGGCTGACAGCTAACGACAACTAGCAGCTAACGACAACTAGCAGCTACCGACGGCTAACAACGACAGCTAACAACGGCTAACAGCTAACGACAACTGGCAGCGGCAGCTAACGGCTAGCAACGGCAGCTAACGGCTAACGACGGCTAGCAGCTAACGGCTAACGACGGCTAGCAGCTAACGGATAACAATGATGACTGACGGCTAACAGCGGCAGCTAACGGCTAGCAACTAACGACGTGTTGACATCTGACTGTTAACAATTTTTTTTCCGGTGCCGGAGAGGAGGTTCGACCAGCCGGTTGACCTCATGTGGACACTCTCATCTTTTTCACCACCTCGACGGCGGTTCCAGACGCCACTCACGGTATCATCGACGCCTGGGTGGTGCACTCCTGGACCCCGTCTCGCCTCGACAGTTCCGGACGTCGCCCATGCTCCATCGGCCCATGGGTGGCACGCTCCGGGACCCTGTCTGGCCTCTCCTGCCTTCCGGGGATATCCAGACGCCACTCACGTTCATCGACGCCTGGGTGGCACACTCCTGGACCCCCTCTCACCTCGACAGTTCCGGACGTCGCCCATGCTCCATCGGCCCATGGGTGGCGCGCTCCGGGACCCTGTCTGGCCTCTCCTGCTTCCCGGTGATGCCTCAGCACCTGCTGAGGACTTCATGCCCGCCGCCGCGGCACGTCTGCCTGCTCTCCTGCTTCCCGGAGATACCTCGACACCTGCCGAGGACTTCGTGCCCGCCGCCGTTGCACGTCTGCCTGCGGCCGGGTTGCGCTCCTTCCTCCCAGGGGGACTGCTCCTCTCTTCCGGGGATACCTCGACGCCTGCCGAGGACTTCATGCCCGCCGCCGTTGTGCGTCTGCCAGCGGCCGGGTTGCCCTCTTTCCTGCTGGGTTCTCCGCAACACCTAGTGCGGCCCCCTTACGACGGCCCGCCCCCGGTGTGGGTGCCCTCGCCCTCGTTAGGGACCCTGCCCTCTCCTGCGGCCCCCTTTCGTGGCCCGTTCCATGGCCCGGTCCTCACCTGCGGCCCCACTCTCCTCGGCCCTTGTGGTGCTTCCTCCACGGACTGTCCGCCGCATCTGCGCACTGTAGGCCTACCACACACACCTACACACTGTACAACACGCACCTACACACTGTACAACACACATACCTACGCACTATACAACACACACACCTACACATTGTACCACACACACACCTACACACTGTACAACACACACCTACACCCTGTACAACACACACACCTACACACTGTACCACACACACACACACCTACACACTGTACCACACACACTTACAGCTCCTAAAGCATAATCAGGCTACAGCCGTTGTGTATTTTATTATGTGAAGCACTAAATGGTCTTAGAACAATATGGACTCTTAGTTTGTAGATATCTACTAAACTAAAGCAAATAAAGAGAGTAGGTCTGTTATACTGAGTGATATATATTATACACACTGCTCTGCTTTCTGCACCTCACAGCTGTTCTCTCTGGAAACATCACGTTGCGATGAAAGCAGTTAATAAAATAATATCCATGCAGAGCTGTCATTGGCTGAGATTAGGGTGACCAGATCCCAACAAACCAAATGTGGGACAAGGAGTATGGTTGTGTGGGACAATGTGGGACACCCTCTCAACCCCCGGAAAAAAAAAACGTAACAAATATATAACAACTGAGCAGAAAGTGAAGTCAAAATGCAGTTTTTTAATAAAGAAAAGTAAACTAAGGCTAACCAAGGCAGCAGGCATTATTCACTTTAAGTGTTTAGAAATGCATCTTCTTAATTCAACTAGTGTATTACCTGTACAAGTAGGCACAACATAAATTAATAGATAGAATAAAACCAACACTGGCCAGGAGGGAACAGAAACATAATAATACATAAAATAAAATAGCTTTCAGTTTTGTCCATCACAGCAACAGAAGGTGGGCCCCCACACAGTGTGTGGGCTATTTTGTCACCTAGAACCACTGGTGTCTTTGACTCTGTCAAACAACTCTCCACAGAGGCAGGGGCAAGCACATCT
Organism: Pseudochaenichthys georgianus; assembly: GCF_902827115.2. Lineage (NCBI taxonomy): Eukaryota > Metazoa > Chordata > Actinopteri > Perciformes > Channichthyidae > Pseudochaenichthys > Pseudochaenichthys georgianus. Next base: position 38,420,200 of record NC_047516.1, read on the forward strand.
GTTATTATGGACGCTGCTTTTGTACGACCACATGACATTTTCTTTACTATCTCAGAGTCTGGAAAAATGGTCGGCGCTAGCTTGTTACCAGTCATTTGACCGGTATGAATGGGAGTGTTGCACTGTATGGTAAACACTGGTTATTTCGGCTGCTGTTACCTTTGTCTGAGTGGCCATCATTTTTCGGTTTGAGTAGGAATGTCTCCATAGAGTGGGATGTCTCTTTTTGAGCGACACGTTTCTTGTGAGAATCGCATTCTCTGTGTCTTTTGACGTCGTATTTTTGACTGCCATGTGAAATTAAAAAATTACTCTTGCAAAGATTGCAATACTCTCTGAGAGTCGCCCTGCACTGGCTTCACCCACGGGTAAGTGTCTTCCCAGTCTTTGTTGTATGTGCATCTTCTTTTCTTCTTAGCTGTAGTTTCAGTTTCCTCCATTTTCCATAACCTGCTGCGTCGCCTGCGTTCGTTGTTGTTGTTTGGCGGGGTGGGGGGTGAGGGGGGTGGGGGGGTGTGTGTGAGTGAGTTACTCTCATTGGTTAACACTTGACCAGCACCCGCCGTGTGTTACAGTTTGATTGACAGCAAACACAGCCCCCTGATGATAGCATTCCCTGCTTTCTCAACAGCCATTGGATGAATCTGATTTTAAAGAAAAGCGTTTTAGCCAATCAAAATGAAATATGCGGGACATCGTCTCAATTTGCGGGACGCACCAAAAGTCGTGAAAATGCTGTGCAGTCCCGCGCAAAGCGGGACATCTGGTCACCCTAGCTGAGATAAGTCCGGCCGTGCGTCACGCCTCCACCATTCCCGGAAATGCATCCGCGAAGGAGCCGTGGAGGAACCATCAGTGTCTCCTCGGTTAGAGCTCCTCCAGAGAGCCTCCTCGATGCTCGGGCTGCAGTCGGATAGTTTAAAAATCAGCTCATAAGTTCTAACCCTATCGTCTATTCCTTGACCTCTGAGTGAAACGTCACGGGGTTAAGGGATAGTGGATAGGAGAATTCAAAAGGACTTAGGAGAAGAGGCTGCGGTACTTTAGAGAATCCGAATGCACTTTCACTATCCGACGTGTTTATGATGCGCCAGCGGACGTCATTGTGTGCGTCTGCTGCTGTGGGGAAACTATGGAAACCACAGTTTTCTATACAGCGGACTACAACATGGATGTTCAATAAGAACGAGGGACTCATCTAGAGACTCTGCACCGTGCTCTGATGCTGCTGCTTTGCTTTATGAACGAGGACAACAGAGAAACATATTCTTCATGACCAAAGTTGGGATTGAAATAAAAAAGGAAAGTGAAACGTATGCTCGTCACCCTCTCCCTCCGGTCCACATTAATACAAATGATCCCAATACGTATGATTGTATGAACTAAATATCTTAAAATCAATACAGATGTATTTATTATAAACGTTAGTCCTTAACATCTATCACTGTGTATATCACCATTCAAACATCTTTTAAAAGTTGAACAAACCCCACACAGCTCAGTGAAGACTGTGAGATGTTGACTTTATTTGATCATTTCAGTAAAAACTATCGTTCATATTTCTCTCTTTGATTATAATACTGACGAACGTTCAAAACAAAGCACTTTGGCTACTTACCACCTATGTTTTAAAAAGCTTAATAAGCACCGTAACTTTCATGATATCATTTCTCCGTCATAATCGTTTTTTTCCGTGAACGGCCGACTGTTGAGTGACAGCAAATGCTGCGGCTGCAAGGCATTGTGGGGCAGCATTTTCGCTTCTCCTGTCGGTAAGGGAGGTCCAGTGGTTCCTAAGCTAAAGGAGGTTATAAAGGAAGTTTGAAACCTCCTTTCCTATCATTCTCATCATTCTAGAGAATTCGAACGGCACTTATCATGGCTGCCACTGAGGGACTTCCGGGTCATTTCACTCCTTTAGGAAGGTTCCTAAGCTAAATGGACTATTCGACTTCAGCCCAGGTCCTCGAAGTGAATTTAGAGAAATGAGATGTCCTTCAACATGGCGCGCTGAAATTCATTTCCGGGTCACTACCGGAGGACCGAGGAGTCGAGGAGGGGACATTTGAGTATTGAGAAGCCTCTTCTGAGTCCCCACGAGTCTGCAGGAAGTGAAGGAAGTTCCCTTGATTCAGTGAGTCAGGATTTGCGAATCTGAGTCTGCTGTTGACTCGTGCATGTTGAGTCTGCCTGGATCTCTGGATCTCTGGATCTGCTACAGTTACGGCTCTTAGTCCGCACGAGTCTGCAGGAAGTTTCACTGATCCGCGTCCCCTGAGACAAACGATAACTTCTGGCAGCTATCTTGCTAAAGGCTAGGCAGATGGACTGGGGAACGTTGTACTGTGATTTTACATGTTAGAAGGAGAGTAGCGAGTGACGCAATTTATAGTTTTCGTTTGTACGTCACCAGAAGTAGGACTCAAATCATTTTTAAATCTTTTAACATGTTAACTGGTTTTTCTGAACACAATATGACTTTAGTCGCCAGGAAACTAACCAATAAGCGTTTTAGCCCTTCCGTCAGGAAATATGAATCCTGTGGAATCCCCAAAAACAAATATGAGACCTTTACAAATGCTGTTGAACAGATTACATGATGGGAAGATATTTTGCCTGGAATAGACCATGAAGAAGACAGTAAAATGTTCTTAAAAACGTTAGAGAGGACAATTAACAACTTCAACTGCAAAATCAAGCATAGAAATAACAAACACACTGTCCCTTGGATAAATGAAGATATTTTCAGACTAATGAAAGAACGTGATCTAGTCTTAAAAACTGCAATCAAAACTAAATTAAGCCATGACAGAAGTCATTTTACTATGCTTAGGAATAAAGTTTTAAAGAAATTAAGGAAAGGTAAGGCAGATTTTTTTTAAACTATAAAGACAAGGCAGGAGGTAATTTGAAACTGACCTGGGACCAGTTAAAAACATTAACTGGTAATCAACATAGGCAGGGAAAGAAAACAGTTTGAACTTAAAGTAATGGGAAGCTTATAAACACTCCAGGCGATGTAGCTGAAGTTTTAAATCACAATTTTATTGATCCTGTTGCTAACATTGCACAGTGTTTTTCTCCAGACTGCACAAGTACAATTAATACAATGGAGCCAGCTTTCAGCTTAAGAAACACAACTGAAGCAGAAGTTAAAAGAGTAATTAAATCCCTTAAACCATCTAAAGCAAAGGATATATTTGGTATGGATGCAGTTATGCTCAAAGACCTCAGTAGAACTCTTTCTCATCCTATTGCCAATATCATCAACCTCTCATTCTGTCAAGGAATGTTTCCAAATGTCTGGAAGCCGGCTGTAGTTATCCCAATCTTTAAAGGTGGACTCCCAATGTCTACCAATAACTACAGGCCAATTAGTATCCTTCCTACAGTATCAAAAGTCATTGAAAAACGTGTAGCTGAACAAATGATTAATCATCTGAATGACAGTGCTTTTTCTCTGCATCCAATGCAATTTGGCTTTAGGGACAAATACTCTACAGAAACAGCCAACTGTTTCTTCACAGAACAAATCAAATCCAAAATGGATAGAGGTGGTGTTGTAGGAGCAGTGTTTCTCGACTTAAAGAAGGCCTTTGACACTGTTAATCACAACAAACTCATATCTAAGCTATCCAGAATGAACTTCTCCACACTAACACTTAAATGGATAGAATCATATTTGTTCAACCGTTCTCAGTATGTCAGAGTACAGAATAAGATAAGATGGACTTGTATTAATCCCTCGTGGGGAAATGGTTTCTCTGCAGTTGACCGATCCTAGTGTTAGGAGCAGTGTGCTGCCATTTTGAACGGCGCCCGGGGAGCAGTGTGGGGAACGGTGCCTTGCTCAGGGACACCTCGGTAGCACTTGGTCTTGCCGGGACTTGAACTGGTGACCTTCCAGTTGCCAAGCCAAGTCCCTATCAACTTCACCAGCACCGCCCACTAATCAATAATCAATCATCTAATCTCCAGCTGTCCACAGGTGTCCCACAAGGGTCAATTATGGGTCTCTTGTTATTTTAATTGTATATAAACGACTTACCATCGATATGTCCTGACACAAACATCCAAATGTATGCTGATGATACTGTCATGTATGTTCACGGAGGCAGTCTGACACAAGTGGCTCATGAACTGACGAACAAGATGGTTCATGTAACAGCTTGGTTGGAGCAATGCTGTCTGCAACTAAATGTCAGTAAAACTGTATGTATGTTCTTCACCAAAACCAAGTCCTCCTGCGTTGAGCCAGATGTGTTTGTGTCCGGGGAGAGGCTACAGGTGGTCTCACAGTACACATACCTGGGGGTCTTCATTGATTCAAGACTCAGGTGAGAAAGGTCTGCAACAGGGTCAAATGCAGTCTGTCCAGTCAACAGAGACATGTGCATGCACCCTATGGTTCTATCTCACATCACATACTGCTTAACAACCTGCTCACATGCCGCACAACCACTCTTAAACCCCTGGAATCATTATACAAACAAACACTTCCAATAGTAGATAAGAAATCAGTCTATTCTCATCATTGCCCAACACTGACAAAATACAACTTGTTGAGCTGGGAAAATGTAATGAGATATGCAAATGCAGCCTCATGTACAAAATAATACACGGCCTTACCTCACCTCCGCTCAGACTTTTTATCACCATACGCACACCTGTAACTAGGTCAACAAGAGCAGACTGCCTTGTTCCATTAAGGAAGAGTTCATTCAGCCAATCTTCTGTTTCCTTTAAAGCTGCACAACAGTGGAACTCCATCCCAGTAAAGATTAGAGAACAAAACACCTGCAGTTTATTCAAATCTAACTTAAAAACATGGTTAGTGGAAAGTCAGCTCTGTCAACACTGACACAATGTGCACTTTACAACGCTATGCTTTATGCTTTGACCTGTTGCTATCTGTCTGCTTTGTGAATATGTATTTTTGTTTTGTTTTTATATATGCTTTTATCATAATATAAGCATCTATGTTGAATGTTGTTTTACTGATTGTATTTACCTGTCATTTGAAGAGACATTTGTTTTTAGGACGCCAAGAAACCCAGAGATTATGGAATCAAACAAATAAATAAAAGCAAGGATAATTGTGTGTTATTGGTGAGTAAATAACAGTGTGTTATCTAGAAAAGAATAACAAATTAGAAGGAAACAAATATTTAAAAAAATACAGATTTCAGTATTCTGAGGCTCTGAGCCCCATTTCTTTTCCTCACAGACGGCAACAAAAGTCCGACATTATACAATTGAAAATAAAAACAATAATCGTGGCTTGATATTGAGTAAGAACATGTTTTTATGAACCCCACAGCTATGGGCTATCCGGTCTTCCAAGACCCGAACGGACAAAACGTGGTGGATCATATGCACGCAAAACTCGGCCTCAGAACTCAATGGGAATGGTTAGCGTATCATATGCACACAAAATCGGACTTCTGCGTATCTATTGCATTTACACGCATTTCCAAAGTGTAAAGTCGTGTCATTTGTACGCAGACTGAAGAGAGTGGGTTGATATAAATATAGAGCGTTAGAGACTAGCTGGTGAACACAGTGGAGCATCTCGCGGCTAAAGATCAGATATTTCCCTGCGGAGTCTGATAAAGGGGAGTAAATATCAGACATACTGTATGTTGGCCTGGTGACAGATGAATATTCATGTTGCTCTATATGTGTTGCAAAATGGCCTAACATTTGAAAGGGATGATATGTGTTCATACTCTGTTTAAAGCCCCTAATGTGGTTAAATATCTGTTTTATATTTTTAACGGTCCAAAACTGTCAGTTTTGTTTTTTTATTAATGTTCTGATGGTGTGGCAGGACAGCAATGTAGTACCTTGTTAACAACACACACTTTTTTAAATGTGAAATCTGTAGACATAATACATTTATTAAAGTCAACGTTTTGGATTGTTGGTGTAACAATGTTATTATAAAATGCATTAGAGTATTCCACTGTACATTATTTCATTTTACATTAATGATGTATTAGTTTACTACAAGTGGCCTGGGACTTGACATGTCCATGCAAACAACTATACTAAAGATGCATATAACAATACATCCTTTAAAAAATGCAATCTGCAGGTAACTGGCATGTTAGCTGAGTGAGGTGAATGTTGCTTGAACATTTTATTTTTGATGAGTGTGATATCTCAATCGCTCAATGAAGCTTTGTGGTCCACACAGCTGGCTCTGTTCTGCCCTCAGCTGTGATGTCACCCTGCACACGGCTACCATTAGGCTCAGAGAACTGTCGCCCGCTTTGCATTTTCACGGCAAAGCATGATTCATTAAGTTCACAACAATGCTGTTTTCCTTCAAATACCCAGAATCTCTGGATGACGTGAAATAATTTCACCTGTTTCCAAAGCAGTGTTTCTTGTTAGGACCTCCTCGGGACTACTGATGGAGACACAATTGATTGAAAATAAATTCTTAAAGCATGTTCTGATATATTGAGTTTGGACTGTCTGCCTTGCAAACTGGAGCGGCGGCATAAATGTATTGATTTGACAGGGCTCGCTGCTTCTCAGGCTCCATCTTCACATCCACTGTGCATGAGAGGGATGTGTAGAACTGTGCAGTCCTTAACCAAAGTCTGTGAAATACATCTCTAGAACAAAAGTTTGATTTCAAGGTTCATGATGTTCACAAAATACAAATTTCCAGAACATTTCCACATACATTATAGCCAGCTTTAGGAAGACGATAAGTTTATAGATGACGTCAAACAAAGTGCTTTGAAAAAAATCTACTCCAGTGCTAAAATATCATCATCAATTTTAAAGGGGTACAGAACAAATTGCTTCTCCAAGCAAAAGATCGATCTATAATACAGAGCACTCTGTTCGGGAACAATATTAACAGATCCATGGAGAGCTGCTGCAGGTGGAGACTGATGGTAACAATCAGAGAGTCAACTTGTGTGTGGACCACAGCCTTTGTTATGCTCTCCAATTGTTATAGATTGTCCAAGAATATAAAATGTTCTGATAACGAGCCAACAGAACTATTACTTTTAAATAAAATCATCTCCACAGAGATGGCACATATTTGGCAAGAAAACCAACGGTGAAAACAAATATAGAAAACACAAAACCTAAAAACAGATGAGATTCATGTTCTCACCAGAGGTCCTCTAACAAACAGTTTTACAAAAAAAGCATTAAAAAAGACTAGTTAATATTTTCAAACATCATTGTCATACAGGTAGTTACATTGTTTATTTTATATAACAGTGATAAACACTCTATTCATATTTTCAAAAACAAAGTTACACAGTGTGTACAGTCTACAATTATATAGTAAAGACAACTTGTCCTTTTTGTGATTATGAAAATGACAACTTGGAACATTTTACCTCCAAGGGCATCAACATCGAATGTCACAATCTTATGAAGGACCCAAATGCAGCACTTGAGAAACCAAGGAGTATCGGTAATGTGGTAACTAGGCAAAGTACGATCTGGCAACGGGTGTGTGTCTGGTGAGGGTTTAAATACTGGCAGGAAAACTAATGGGTGCAGTAGAGAAAGAGAGTGAGCAAAAACGTAGGAGTGAGACAGATAGGTGAGACAAGTGAATGGAAAACTAGGTGAATGATGGAGCAGACTGTGACATCGAAAGCCTTTCTCAAATCATCGATTGGCTGAGACCAAAGACTATTGAGTTGACTGAATAATACATCGATCATATTCTCTTCTGCATTTTGAGGGAGAAATAAACCCGAATTATATGGAAAACAATAATACAATCAATTTGCTAAGGAATACATATATTTCTTTTTCCAAATGTATCTTTGGAAAATACACACTTTTAACTCCCACTGCAGTCACATCACAACACATACTGTATCTTAATAAAAGGCTATATTGCAAAGCCCTATAGCTTACATTGAATCACAATGTTTTTTTCAATCTTGTTTTCTTTTATGTCAAATGCTAACATTTATAAGTTTTGTTCACGATAATATCTGTGCAGCTATGGTATGGTTAAGGTTAAGCATAACTACCTGGGCAGAGTGAGGGACAAACAGTCTGATGTTGAATGCAGGGCAGGATCTATTCAGCACACTGAACAAATGACCCACCTTTTTCTCAAGGACATACACTAGCACTGATGCCCCTTTCACACCAGCGCCTTTTCAGCTCCGGCTCGGAGCTAGAGCCTGAAAAGCGCCGGGTTTTCCAGTTCACACCGGAGCGGCGCCGGCTCTTAGCTCCGGAATCCGCTTCATTTCCAGCTCCAAAAAATTGTCGGTCCAGAGGCAAGAGCTTTGGAGCTAAGAGGTGACGTCGCTTACGTCTCTCTTACGTCGAGGCGTGCAGGAAACTAAACCCACCTCCCATGGGTCGACTGTTATGCCTGCCTACAAGCAGTAGTGCTTATAAACACACTTTATAAAGTCAGGCAACACTAACCAGGCTTCGTGTGATTCTGTTTATTTGTACCTTACTTTGACCATCCGTTCACTGTTATCGATCATTGTGGAGAGACGCAGACGTGTTGTTTTGTTGCAGCTATCGGATGCAAGTAGTCAGTTTAGCTTCGGTTGCTATGCCAACATCACCCGTTTGATACCAGAGAAACTTTCTTAACAGCGTTGTGATGCCAAACAGCGTCAATCCAGACTGACACACATTCACTTAGGCTAAGGGGAACTGGGGATATGCATCAGCTGCTTGTGTGAGTCGGACAGTGAATACTTTAGAGCGGCCGCTGCAGTGTGAGCTAACCGGGAGCTAACGGGAGAATAAACTCCCGTGGAAGAGCAGCACTGCAGCGGTCGGTAAATGCTGCAGAAACACATTAATAAACAATGAACCACGGCACTCTGGAGCAAAGTATAAGGTTGGAGAAGTCGTTATTCAATTTATTCTGGCTTCGTGTGATTAAAAGCAACACGATCATCGACCCGACGCAGTTGTTGTTGTTGTGAGCTGCCGTAATGGCTGCCGTTGGGGGGCAAATCAGCGATGTAAACGGTGACGTCATGACGCAGCAAGGGCAGCTCTGGGGCGCCAGTGGGCGGTGTGCACAGAGCGGGAGCTGAAAAGGGAAACCGGAGCTGAACCAGAAAAGCTCCCGCTCGGAACTAGAAACTGAAAAGCGCTGGTGTGAAAGCCGCACGAGTGTAAGCACTGGATCAGATGTAGGACCCTTCAGTATGTGCATATTTCACTGCTGGACTGTTTGTTTACCAGCCTGATACTCTGACAGCAGAGGTGTGTGTTCTCGCCTCTGACTCATCTCACACCTCCTCAATTCTCTTAAGCATCACTCCACTTTGTTTCTCTCTGTATGTGTTTGAATGAGATTCAAACACACAGACATGGCATGTGTCCTGAACTCACAGAGCAGTGCTGGGCTGCTTTAGAAAGGGTTCATCTCCTGGTCAGTGCAATGGATACTGTAGTAACAACTAATGACTTATTCAATGAATATAGAGGAGGATTATGGGAGGAGTATTGTAATAGGGTGTTTTTGAAATATTTTAAGCAAAGCCATTGCAAACTTATAACATCTCAAACCTTAATGATTTTATCCACAATGGTCTGATTGACTTTGCTGTTTCCCCTAGCCTTTAGCATTCTCCATGGGTGAATTTAAATGATGTGCAGGGTTTCCCACACAGACTATACTTGGGCGGGCCGCCCAGGTATATTAACGGCCACCCAAGTATATTTCGCGACCCATTTAGGTTTTGTTTTTTTTTCGTCCGTGACCACGACGCCATCTGCGATCGATTAACTTGTGGACAATGATCCCTCGCTCCCTTACACTGATCTCGCCTCCTTCTGGCCTGTTAAGTGGCCTGCCTCACACAGGGTGACTGGCTGTCCACATGATGTGGCCTGCCGACATTGCCACTGTCATACAGATCATAAATCAAAGCCCTTGATTGGTCTCTGTGTGTCATTCAAGCTCGGGATAACCTCAGCTCAGGTGAGGTAAAGGACTCTCTGAGTGTTTAGATAGTTAACTTAGTCTAAGTTCTCAGTGGGTCTCAAACGGTGTGGTCACCATTTATGTAAACACATATTTCTATTTGAGAGGGTAGTGATTGGTCTAATGCAGTGGTTCCCAACCTGGGGGGCGCCAAAGATCGCAGGGGGGGGCGCCAGGCCTCAGATAATTTGAGGCCAAATATCATATTTAGACTTTTTTTTTTTTTCCATATAATTGTAAGGCAATACATGATTGTCACTAAAGCCTTGTCTCTACATTACAATAAAATATAAAAAAGAATTGATTAATTAATTTTAATAAAAATTCAAGTTAGTATTAAAGGCATAAAAAGAAAGAAATGTATATTTTTTTCTTTAATAGAAATGTTTCTTCTGCCCGTAAAGTGTCCAAACCAGGCTTGTCTGGATAAGCGCATATTCATTTGTGGGGTCTCTTGGGAAAAAAGGTTGGGAACCCCTGGACTAATGGATAGTGAGGTGGGCTGAAGATCGGAAGGCTGTGAGTTCAAATCCCGCCAGGAACACCACCACTATTGTGCCCTTGAGTAAGGCACTTCGCCCTTAGTTACTCCAGGGAAAATGTCCCTGTAATCGGTCATTATAAGTCGCTTTGGATAAAAGCGTCAGCTAAATGAAATGTAATGTGATTAGTAAAATATGCATGAATAAATAAATAAAAAGTGAACTGGGTGAAAAAAGGTAAGATACACTTTTAAAACTTGTTGAGAGAAAACTAGTCTTTGCTGCTGCCTCAAAGAGGAGCAGGGGGAGAGGAGGGAGACAGGAGAGGCTGATTCAGGAGCACAGACACACTCACAACAATAAATGAATCAACAATAAATTAATAAACAAGTTTCAGTGTTTTTTTCATATTGGAAATGGTATGTTATTGGCAGGGTTGGGTTGTAACGGAATACATGTAACGGCGTTACGTAATCAGAATACAAAAATCAAGTAACTGTATTCTGCTCGCGTTACATTTGAAAAATGAGTAATCTGATTACAGTTACTTTCGTAAACCTGAAGTGAATACATTTTGGATTACTTATTGGAATTATTGGTGGAAAGATTTCCTCATAACATGTAATATTCATTACTAAAGGTACAGCCGAATCATCACAGCCCACAAAACCTATTACCGCCGCAGATGGACCAAAAAAGCGTTTTAAAAAAATTGCGGGTCCGCTCGCTCAGTGAAACAATAACAACGAAACATGGAGGAACAAAAGTCTGCATTTAAATCGCGTGTGTGTATATGTAGGTGTGTGTGGTTAAAACACATCAGCCTGCGGTTGCGCTTTAGCGTGAAAGGCGGTGCGTGCAAGGCACTGCGCGCGCTCTCGTCTTCTCAGAGGCTGAGTTAACCATCCCGCTGCCTCCTGGTGCTGCTGCAGAGATTTCATGAAGTGAAGGAGGTTTTACTTCTATAAAACAGCTGTGGGCAGCAAATACTGTGAGTGTCACGGACATGAATTCATAGATCAAGGCAGACTGGTGCACACACTCTCCTGTTTTGCCAATCCGGTGCTTAAACTATAGCTCTAGTCTACACCCCTGGCCGAAATGTCCTTAAAATGAAGTCTGAGTTCGACATTTTAATTCATGACAGAAGGCGACATGCCCGTTCTAAGCCGTGTCCCTCCCTCACATCCCAATCTGCATCCCCACAAAGTGTATTATGTTGTTACATAGTTTCAGATGTGATGTTTCAGTTGTGCTCTTGATACGCCATTAAAACAGTAAAAACACGTTCAGTTTCCTTTTGCTTTTTGTGTCTCCTGTTCACCAAAACATACCCATCTGTGATGGAAAAAGAAAGTAATCCAAAAGTAATCTAAAAGTAATCTGATTACGTTACTTTTTTAAGACACGTAACTGTAACTGTATTTGGATTACTTTCAGAGCCATGTAATCAGTAATCAGTAACTGATTACATTTACAAAGTAACCCTCCCAACACTGGTTATTGGTTATGGCCATGATTTTAGGATTATTGAAATGTATACAGTTCTGTTTAATATAGGTGTTTCCATAGATCTATTCTCTTTATTTTCCCCTCAAAGTGCACCAGATTGTGGCATTTAACTCCAAAATAAAAAATAAAATCTTACCGGGGGGGCATGCCCCTGGACCCCCCTAGAGGATTTGAGGTCGACCCCCACTAAATATCCCTACACTATTTATCCATAGGTTCCTAAATACATTTATAAATAGTAAGCTATTTCCATATGTTCATGTGTGGGTAGTAGATTTAAACTATAGGGCTATCATTATGGGCCCTGCCTGTACCTGTTCGCTCCGCCATCGCGTGAAGGGTCTACTAACAAGCGACCAACAGAAAGGTTAATGTTAATGTTGTTGCACGTCACCTCAACCCCCCCCCCCCCCCGCTACCACCACCCCCCCAAGTATATTTCAGATCTGTGGGGAAACACTGGCAGTTAATGGACCAGCACCAGAGGCGTTCTCATACACACAGGCGTTGGAGCTGTTCTTCATGAAATCCCAGAAGGATGAAGTGCTCTGACAAACAGTGCCATCTTTGCGCAAAATGGTTATACAGGAATGAAAAGTCAATAAATAAACATGTTGTTAAAACTTTTTTTTTATTCTTTTTTTTTTTCTCCGCGCATCCCGCCATCCATGCCACCACCCGCTCAAGTATATTTCAGATCTGTGGGAAACACTGGATGTGTGTGTTTTTTTTAAACTCACGTTTAGACACTACTCATTTCATAAAAACTCATCTGAAAATGTGTCTGAATTCTCGAGACATATAACACATGTCAACACACATTTGATGTTTGCATTCTGCTGTTAGGATTTATTTTGCATCCTCCACGCTTTACAGTTTTTTCCTGAATAAATAATATTTCTAAAATTCCTGACAGATCTGCCAAAGCTATCTTTTTGTCATTTACATTTCAAAGTAACCAGGACACCTCTGTGTTTTGACATTCAAGGTTCATCAAGTAAAATCCTCCGAATAGAGAGTCACCAGTGCTTTAACTTGTTTCAGTCACATCAGACTTGTTTGTAAAACAGAATCTCTATGAATAATTTATTGGATGTCAGCTTAATCCCCATTTACCCTTCATGAATGACAAAAGCATACAGCGCTCGTGTCAGCGTGCTTTTGTTTAGCTGTGGTGCAAAAGGCCGTGCTGAGCCACTGTTTAAAAATAAAAAACAAAAGGTGCAGTTACAGATTTATTCAATATCAGCTGTCAGGTTTGACATTCTTGAACGTTTTAGGGGTGGATAATGCTAAATATAATACACTGAATAAAGTAAAAATCATCATCAATCCGTTTTCTCTGACAGTGTTAAGATTGTTTGTCAAATTAATCTATTTAAAAAGAAAATGTGCCATATGTCATGCTGATAATACAATCTTAGAAACTGAACTTTTCACTCGCTCTATTACTGTTTTTTTGTTTTGTTTGTCATTGTTAACAGCATTTTAATAAGGGTGTGAGTATCATCTCTGAGTATTGCAGTGATTAAAGTCAACATATTTTTGCATTAAAAAAAATGCAAAACCCATGGCTAAGCTTTTCTGCTTGCTCTTGCCTCTGCTTACTTTTTTATGCTGTTTTTCTATTCTTATTCTCTGAAAACGTCGAGCAGCGGCTCCTGGACAATAACCTATCACTGGGACAGTTAATCTTCGTAAATAGACGGAGGGTTTCAGCCATATTTCAATATTTTTACGACGACCTCAGTCTTACAGTAGCGTGGCCTAGCAACAGCTAAAGCCTGGTAGGCTACTGCATGCTATTTAGCTTAAGCTAGTTAGCAGCAACATGCCTCCATTCTCTACAGATGACTTCCACAAACTTATACAGAAGATGGCCGTGTTGGAAATGAAAATGCAACGGTTGGAAGTTAACGTGGAAGTGAATGGACTTGGTTGGAATGACACCACTTTACCAGTGTTGCAAAATAATGGACAAAGGCATGCTAACTCAAAGCTAGTTAGCAGCTACAAGGATTCCAAGGAACAGGAGGGCTGTGTACCGGGTAATAAATCTACAAGTGGTAGTCCTCCCTGGAACTCTCTGGGTGCAAAGCCTAAGAGTAAATCATTTCCATGGGATTTGGGAGGACGAACAACAGTCAGAGCCCAGCGCTCTGAAATCTGTGATGCGACCGGCTGGCCTGCATTGTTATCACCCAGGTTGAGCGCCTCTTCAACCCCTATTCATACTAGGAAAGAGCCGTGGACAGCTGCTAAAGGGAGAACTAAAAACAATCCTCCTAAACCACCAAGTGTGCCAACCCAGAACAGATACGCTCCGCTGAACGAGAACCGGAGATCCCTTTCTGATGACCTGGATAACCTGTCCTCTTCACACAGCAGGGTAAGGACCAATAGCTACTCCAAAAGTAAAAGGCTAGAGGGAAAGATAACGACTGGGCCTGCAACTCTGATTGTGGGTGACTCTGCTGTAAGAGATGTAAAAGGTCTGTGTAATAAGAACAACACCAAAGTACTCTGTTTTCCCAAGGATACGGTCTCTGACTTGGCTGAGAAGATCCTGCATATTGGGGCTGAACATTCGATTGTGAAGAATGTGGTACTGCACATTGGAACAAATGATGTTGTGAAACAACAGTCAGAAGTGCTGAAAAAAGACTTTAAATGTGTGTTTAAACTGTCAGCTCTCTAAATGCAGAGGTGTTCATCAGTGGCCCTCTACCGCCAGTCAGAAGAGGAGTGGAGAGATTCAGCAGATTGTTTGCACTGAACACGTGGCTTTCAACTGTCTGTATTGACTATTCTGTCCATTGTATTGACAACTTTAACTTTTTCTGGGACAGCAGACATCTTTTTAAGGCAAATGGAGTTTGTCTGAACAAATCAGGAGTGAAATTGTTTATCTCTAACATATTCAACTGCCTGCGTCATCAATCTGTTCCCTCTGCCAAGGACAAGCAACAAGAGGAATCAAAACAAGAGAAAGACCCAACACATCGCTCAGAAAACCTTGAAAATCTATCACTGCACCCGCCTGAGGAATGTCTTGATTATGGGAGACAAATGGAGGAGTCTCCACCGCCCTTCACCCCCCCTATCACCTCTGAGGATACTCTTCCTTCACCCCACAGCTCTCTCTACTCTCCGTTCACCCTTTCACCCTCTCCACCCTCCTGGATATCGCTGAACACACGAAGGAGATACAGAGGGTTGGCACCGATTCCTTCCTGGAGTTCAATAACCAAACTAAGGCGATACACAGGGCTAGCAGCATGTCCTTTACCCCCGCCCCTCAACGACGCCCACCAAAATCACCGCAGCATCTCCCCCGTCTTCATCACCGTGCCTACGTCAACCACCTCCCCCCCCTGGCAGCCTGTCCTTTACCCCCGGTCCTCAACGACGCCCACCATAATCACTGCAGAGACGCGCACCATCTCCCCCGTCTTCATCACCGTGCCTACGTCAACCACCTTCACCCCCTGGCAGCATGTCCTTTACCCCCGCACCATCTCCCCCGTCTTCATCAACGTGCCTACGTCAACCACCTCCCCTCCCTTCAAGAAAGCATCTGCTGTCTCCGAAGCCTGATAAGGATGTGTGTGTACAAAACACAACGCACTCTCACTGATATGTGTGGGGTCCAGGCTCAAGGGCATATGGCACTCTGAACTCTTTCCAGGACATCCCGGGGCCCTGCCTGCCAGTAGCTTTGCCGATATCTGTGTTTAAAGGTAATAGATTAAGAGCGGTGAATCAGCTTAGAAACAGGAAGTGCTCAAACGTTTGTGTGAGTTTATCAAATGTAGCAGTGATTCCATGTCAGCCACAGCTTGTCACAACAAATCTTACCGATAGTGTATCTAACAAACTTAAACTAGCTTTATTAAATGTCAGGTCTCTGGCAGGAAAAACATTTGTAATCAATGATTTTATCACTGAGCACAATCTTGATTTTATGTTTTTAACGGAAACTTGGATTGAACAAAATAACAGTGCTGCTGTTCTTATCGAATCAACCCCTCCCAACTTTAGTTTTATGAGTCAGGAAAGAATGCATAAGAGAGGAGGTGGAGTTGCTATTCTGTTCAATGATTCCCTTCAATGCAGGAAGACATCGTATGGAAACTTTGATTCTTTTGAATATGTGGCCCTTCAGCTGAAATGCTCCTCTCGAGCTCTGTTCCTAAATATCTATAGACCACCCAAATACTGTGCAAGCTTTTTTGATGACTTTACTGAACTGCTCTCTATAGTGTGTATTGACTTTGACCGTCTAGTCATTGTTGGTGATTTTAACATCCATGTTGACAACCCCCAGGACAGAGGGGCAAAATAACTGTTTTGTGTTCTTGATAACTATGGACTGACTCAGCATGTGACGGAGCCCACGCACAATAAGGGGCACACTCTGGACTTAATTATCTCAAAGGGTCTGAATATCTCTGAGGTTGTGGTGACTGATGTTGCACTCTCTGATCATTCCTGTGTTTTCTTTGAGAGCTCTATTTCTGTTCACACAAATGTTCAAAAAGAGGTAACCACAAAGCGATATTTAACTGAAAACACTAGGGAAATGTTTACTCAGAATTTTTCTTCCACACTTGCCCCTGCTAACATCTCAGTAAATGAGCTAGTAGATCATTTTAATTAAAAAATTAAAAATGTTATTGATGCCATTGTTCCAACTAAGGTAAAGGAAGTGACTGGGAAGAAAATATCTCCATGGGGAAAGGCCACGAACGGTCATGGCCTTTCTCCTTTTTTTAGAGCAGAAAAAAGAGTGTCGAAAAGCTGAACGTAGGTGGCGAAAAACAAATCTCCAGGTTCACTTTGAAATCTATAAAGAGAGACTTGGCCTTTATAATTTGGAAAAAAATGCACGACAATCATTCTTCTCTGACATCATTGCCAACAACAAAAACAATGCACGTGCCTTGTTTGCTCCCGTCGACAGACTAACTAACCCCGCAGTGTCAGTAGCCTCTGAATTTCTATCCACCGGGGCATGCAATGATTTGGCCTCCTTCTTCACTGACAAAATTCAGAAAATCAGACAAGCAGTCAGTGCCTGCATCAGGTACAGCAAATGTGTTGTCTCTGTGTCCACTTAACATCAATTCAAACACCATGACACAATTCCATCAGATTAATGATAAAAACCTAGAGGACATTATTCAACTTCTGAAGTCCTCCTCCTGCTGCCTTGATATTATTCCAACAGGATTTTTCAAAGATGTTTTTCGTTGCTTGGCCTCAGATCTACTTCATATAGTAAACGAATCTCTTCACTCAGGTATTTTTCCACAGGCCCTGAAAACTGCAGTCATTAAACCGCTCTTAAAAAAGAATAATCTAGATGCTTCAGTAATGAACAATTACAGGCCCATATCAAACCTCCCATTTCTAGGTAATATCATTGAAAAAGTTGTTTTTCAACAGTTGAGTAATTTCTTGCATTTAAATAACTGTTTCGATGTGTTCCAGTCAGGCTTTCGTCCAAACCACAGCACTGAGACTGCTCTTGTAAAGGTCTTCAATGACATCCACTTAAACACAGACAGTGGCATAACTTCAGTGTTAGTATTATTAGATCTCAGTGCTGCGTTTGACACTGTTGACCACAGCATATTACTAGACCGACTAGAAAACTGGGTGGGACTTTCGGAAACAGTTCTAAATTGGTTTGAATCCTACTTAAAGGACAGAAAGAACTTTGTTTCTATAGGTAAATACACATCTGAGTTGACAAATATGTGGGGTACCTCAAGGCTCCATCTTGGGGCCTCTTCTCTTTAACATCTACATGCTACCATTGGCTCAGATAATGAAAAACAACAAAATAAGTTACCATAGCTATGCAGATGACACACACATTTACATAACAATTTCACCAGGAGACTATGCTCCAATTCAAACACTGAGTAAGCGCATTGAACAAATCAATGACTGGATGTGTCAGAACTTTCTCCAATTAAACAAAGATAAAACTGAGGTAATGGTTTTTGGAGCCAAGGCAGAACGTATACAAGTTAGCGCTGAGCTTCAGTGTGCAATGTTCAAAACAACAGATAAAGCCAGAAATCTAGGTGTAGTCATGGACTCTGACCTGAGTTTCAACAGTCACATTAAAACAGTTACTAAATCAGCCTACTATCACCTAAAGAACATATCTAGGATTAAAAGACTAATATCACAGCAGGATTTGGAAAAACTTGTCCATGCCTTTATCTTCAGTAGACTGGACTACTGTAATGGTGTCTTTACAGGTCTCACTAAAAAATCTATTAGAAAGCTGCAGCTGATTCAGAACGCCGCTGCTCGAGTCCTCACTAACACTAAGAAAGTGGATCACATCACTCCTGTTCTGAAGTTAAAGTATGCGGAATCTGTATGGGGTCAAAGTGGGGTGTTTTTGAGCTCTGTTCAAATGGATTTCCCATTCATTCCTATGGGGCAAATGATCGCAGTTTCCTGTGATTTGCGTGAAAACGTCTAGGCGAATCTCTCATAAAAGACATAGCAACCCAATCCCGGTCATTCCGCATGTTTTGATGGTTTTTTTGTGTGTTTCGTGTCAACGATGCCGGACGAGTAGCATGGCAACATTTGTGGTGGAAGAAGGAGAATAAGATGAGACTAGAAAATGCATTTCCTGCTGAAGATACGTGTGAATGCTGTAAACTGTGAACATTTGTGGCTGAATTTAGCTGAAAGTGCAGAAAAAGCTGAATATGCTATTAGCTGAATGGTAGCTGCTTTTAGCTACAAAAACCAAATAAGTGTATTGCTGAACTTAGCGGAGAAATGCAGAAAAGTGAAATGATTTGAATCAAATTGTTACAGTTCAATGCATTGCAATGACTGTGTTGAAAACTTGAAAGTGAAATGTTAAACTGGAAGAGTAAGACAAATAGTGAAGAAGCTTAATATTTAAAAGAAAAGGTTTAAAAAAGGTATAAATAACAACATGTATAGCCTCATTGTCCTGAAATAGCTGAATAAGTTAATAGTTGAATGGTTTCTGCAGTTGAAAGTAGGCTGAAGGAGTTAGATATTAAATGTAAGTAGTAGAAACGCTTTGAAAAGCAGCAGAATATTTGAACTGCAAACTTTTGAACTAACTTGATGGTGAATTATCTGTTGACATGGTAACGGTATTTGATGACACTCCATAATACGCTTAGATGTGTTGATGGCTGCATCGTTACCAATCCTGTAAAGTGTTGGGCCGTTTGGAGCATTTTCACTGAAGTTATGAGAAAACCGTGTTTCATAGCGTTTCAAGGCAACAGTTTTTGAAAAAATCTCAAAAACTGTCACGTAGATGTCTTCACAGCTGGACAGTTAGCACTCATGTGAAATTTGAGCACTGTTTGACCATTTTCATAGGAGTTAAAGCAATATCGTGTTTTACGGCGAAAACTCACTAATGGCACATATACCTCATTCACACCAACGCAACTCCGGTTCAAGCTCCGAGCTAGAGCTTTTCAGCTCCGGCTCTTTTCACACTGCCCAGAGTCCGACTGGTGCTGCGTCATTGTGTCATCGTCATACATGCCAACCTTTCCAAATCCAAAAGAGGTAGGTTTGCGCGCTGCAAATGTGTACGCCCAAATTAAGTAATCAGAAGAAATGGAACCCCAGTAATTACATGTATAAACCATGTATTTAACATATATTGCATCATTTTATGCATTTTTCAGAAAAAGTGGTAGTTTGGTAAACAGTGACATCAGCGACATGTCTGGTCTGTAAAATGCCGAAAAGTAAAAGAATGGGAGATAAATATCCCAAAGTCTCCACATCTTGTTATATTTGTAATGTGTTTCTGGTCCTCTTTCAGTTGAGACAGTGTCGATGAAGGATGTGTCAGGACGTAGAACTCCTGTGTGAACATTGGATAAAGCCAGGTTCATATTATTGTTTCATGTTGTTGACATATTACAGTCAAAGGTTTGCACCGAGCGAAATATCTTTGTGTTGCGCCATAAATCAGAAAATACTAGATTAAAAAAAGTCATTTCCTGCATTTTTCTACTGATAGTGTGTGATATAAATAATGTACAGGCTTTCAGATTGCCACTAAACTGTTCACTAAACAGAGACATTGACCACATGTTTGGTGTTGAAAATGTCAGAAAAAGGGAAAGAATGGGAGATAAATATCCCCAAATCTCAAAATTGAATTATATTTTGTGTGTGTTTGTGGTCCTCTTTCAGTTGAGACACTGTAGGTGAAGGATGCTTCAGGAAAAGACCAAACACTGGATGTCTTTCAGTCGCCAACATGTGTTTTCGAGACACTGATATTAACGGGGAAATCCTGCAGGACTCAAATGCCTCGTCTCTGTTCCCTTAAACTCATTTGGGAGTGATTACCCATCAGCCCCGGGGGTAACGCTGTCTTTCCCGCAGCGTTACCCCAGGTCTGCACGTTGTTTCTCTTTCAGAAACACAGAGGACTGTTTGTATGATGCGATTACAGACACGCTGCAAACGGTATCCGCCAAAAGTCGAGTCCAGTGTCTATGGAGTGTCATTTTTATTTGTTCTAGTTTGGGAAGATTGAAAATCGGTAGGGAAAGCCAGCTAAGTCGGTAGGCGGTAGAAACATGTCAAAAGCGGTAGACTACCTTACCGCAGTAGTGCTGCGTACCGGTACGCCGAACCGGTACTGGACACCGTTGGTGTGAATGAGGTAATAGACATGTTGAGGGCTGGACCATTAACTGTCATCTGAAGTCTGGTGCTGTTTTGACAATTTTCATAGGAATTACGACAACCTCGTGTTTTATGGCGATGGATGGAAACAGCATATGGTGAGATCTCAGATTTGGCGTGGAGCTGTTGAGGCATGGACCGGTGATACAAGTGAAGATTGTATATTGTAAACTGTTGTTTATTTCATTTTAAAGAAGTGCAACTGTAAGGAAACCTATTGTTCACCCTGGGATAAATAAAGTATTAAGATTCTGATCGTGATGTGGACAACAAAAATGAGGGGAAAATTATACAAATATGTTTTTCGAGCGGATGTTTATCTCAGTGTTGAACTGTCATGACCCCTGTATCTGTACTAGTCAATATGCTCTTCAGCCAAACCCTAACATCCTGCAGCGATGTACCTCTGCCCCCCCCCTGCAGCCTGACCTGACCTGCTCAATACATTGCATATGTATGTGTAAGTGTAACAGGAATACACTCAGAAACTGCAGAGGAATTGTGAATCAAGAATATCTATGATACCTGAGTTATTGATATTACCCTGCTGAAGATACAGCAGCTCTTTATTTCCATCTAATTAAAAACACAGACAGGGCAGGTGGTTCAAATAATATCAGTAATCAGATGAGAGTAGGTAGTAATGGGTAACCCCAATTATGAGTCTACAGGGAGACCCTCCACACCCCGCTCCGGATCCAAGAGGTCCTGCTGCTGGACCATTAAAGGCCAAACCTGCAGCCTGGGGTCAAAGGTCAGCACATAATCTGTGATGTGCATGTTTCTAGTATATATCTGCACATAATGGGAGCATAACTACACAGCCTCACAATGTAAATGACTAAACATGGCAGTGCTCAAAAGCGATTTCTCTACTACTCTATGAAAATCCTTAAGAAATGACCCTGTAATGGTAAGACAAAGGATGAACAATGTATTTTAACAATAAAATGCTGCTATTTGTTAAACAGATCATTGTTTTCTATGTGTTGAGGTAACCACAGGAATGCAAAAATGTTTCAATTGGTTAATTAAACACCTTGAGCAAACAAGCACACACATATGCACTTTCACGCACGCACGCACACACACGCACGCACGCACACACACACACACACACACACACACACACACACACACACACACACACACACACACACACACACACACACACGCGCTCACACACATACACACACATGTGTTTAGTTGTCAGAGCAGCAAGTAAAAGGAACTAATTAAATCTAGGCTTGTAATTAAAACTATAGGTTACTTACGTAACCCCAGTACTCAGAGTAACATGAAGTGAGATGTCTCACTATGGGATGCGCCTCAACGCGTATGCAAACAGAAGCATCAATCTCATTACACCAATCCTGATTGGCTGGTGATCTTGACGTCAACGTCAGGGAATCCACCCACCCTTTAAGTAGCTTGCGCTACGTCGCAGCGTCATTCAAAATAAGCACCTCTTCTCGCTTCGCCTTAGCAAGAAGGGCCGTCTGGTGAGACATCTCACTTCATGTTACTCTGAGTACTGGGGTTACGTAAGTAACCTATAGTTATAGTATAGTTAGTGTGTGGATAATATACTGGGATGTGGAAATACGCGTCTTTCAGGTCGACTGATGTGAACCAATCGTTTTGGCGCACGAGACGCAACAGGGATGTGTGAGTGAGCATTCTGAATTTGTATCTTTTGAGATATTTGTTCAGAGCCCTCAAATCTAGTATAGGCCGAATCCCGTTCCCTCCCCGTTTGGGATCGAGGAAATACTTGGAATAAAAGCCGCTCTGACTCTGTTCGGCGGGTATTATAGAGGTATGTCTAGTAGCGAGAGGATCTCTTGCTCTAGAATATGGGCCGACTCTCCCCGGGCTTGCGAATGCAGAATGCCCGAAAAGTGAGGGGGGGTGACAGCGAATTGGAGTCTGTAATCCCGTGTTATTGTCTTGAAAACCCAAGCAGAATCTGTGAGCATCCTCCACTTTTCGCTTCTCAAAGCGAGTGGAGATGTCACATCTCTGCCGTCTGAGTCTTTATTTGTTGTGTTATGGGGCCCTCTAGTGTCTGAACACGGTGGTACCCCAGGTTGACAATCCCGGTCGACACTGCGCATGCACGTGGCGGTGATGCCTTCACAGCCCCGTCCATCGTCCGCCTTCTGAGAGAGGTAGCAGCCACTCTTAGAAGGGGGGTAGACGTCAGACTGTTTATTGTTTTTATTGTCTTTCTTTTCATTGTTATTGACTGCGCCCTTGGCTTTAAGCCTGGAAACGACAGTGGAAAATGATTTATTAAAAGACAATAGTGATGACATGTGTTTGTGTGACTTAAACGAGCAGCGGTGCTTGTTGTCGTACATCATGGCGCGAGGTGTCCCTGAGCAAGGCACCGTTCCCCACACTGCTCCCCGGGCGCCGTTCAAAATGGCAGCACACTGCTCCTAACACTAGGATGGGTCAAATGCAGAGAAACAATTTCCTCACGGGGATTAATAAAAGTCCATCTTATCTTATCTTAACTTGAGGATGACGTTCTGACATCACTCGAGGCGGCGGGAAGATGGGGGCATCTAACACTGGAACGTGTTCTGGAGCTGGAGAACAGGGAACTTCCAGCTCCTTTATCGAGGAGAGGAGAGGAGGCTGTCAGGCCGCCCTCTTCTTATTCCTCGTCTGGTGGCTGAAAGTCTGGGCCGGCTGTGCCTGAGCGGCTGCTGCCGGAACCGGAGACTTTCTTGGCCAGCTGAAGTGACCAAGGAGACCTCCAGATCTCGCTATGAGGGGAAGAACTTCACCTTGATGGTGAAGCGGGCACAATGCCCGCACGAACCGGGGGTATCGATAGCTTCCTGGGCGTGTTCCAGCCCAAGGTAGGACGAGCAGACCTGGTGTGAGTCCGTGCCCAAGATCCTAAACCCGCGGCCTCCGAGCCGAGCCTCCGACTCCTCTGGTGTGAGGGAGAGAAGGGTCCATCCTCGTTTGCCAGGGTGTCGGCGCGGAGGGATAAGCTAGTAACAGGTATGTTACCGGAAAAAAAAAACCAACCTTATCGTTATTCCGAAAGGAAAAAACTACGGGGTAGATTTTTCTTTAAAAAATATTAACTGGTGTTTTAATATCTTTCTTATCTCTGTCTCCTCTGGTGTGAGGGAGAGAAGAGTCCATCCCCGCTCGCCGTGGTGTCGGTGCAGAGGGATAAACTAGCAACAGGTATGTTACTGTTTGAAGAAAAAAATCAAACCTTAACGTTATTTCGAAAGAAAAAACGGCGGGGCAGATTACAATATTAACTGGTGTGTTAATATTTGTTCAATTATTCTGCAAAGCAAAAAAGTAACCGGCAAGCGCCCGTCGACCGAATGTTAGCTTGGGTTCAGTCTGTGGACCGTTAAGCTAGCCCGGCTACTGATATTCGAGATGTGCTCTGAAGCGAGAAGAGGTGTTTGAATGACGCTGCGTCGTAGCGCAAGCTACTTAAAGGGTGGGTGGATTCCCTGACGTAGACGTCAAGATCACCAGCCAATCAGGATTGGCGTAATGAGATTGATGCTTCTGTTTGCATACGCGTTGAGGCGCATCCCATAGTGAGACATCGAACGGAGTGTTATGAATGAGAACAGTGTTTACTGTATATTGAACTTGCTGGCCCATATTTCTCATGCATGTTGAGAAAACAAGCAGTGTGGAGGCGGGGTCTCGTTCTTTCGTATGAGAGCTGCTCATTGGCGCATGAGGACAAAATGGCCCGACTTTGCCTCATGCCTGGCTGTCAGAGCAGAAGAAACTGTATGAGCGCTCATACAGCATGCGCCCCTTAAGCCCCGCCCCCGAGCTCCCACTCTCGGCTCACTAGAATGAATCTAGATTTGGCTTTTAGTGCATTTTACAACTTTAAGGACCTAATGATTATAATAAGGGCTATAAAATAGTTCATACTGGGTAGTTTATTTAGTTTTTTTAAAAATCATCCGCCGATTTACAGATGTCTCTTTCCCCATGTCAGTTGATGGGAAACAGTCTTTCTGGGCCCAGTGACGTCACGGACTGATACGGAAATTGTAGTACCGCCATTTGGACACAACTAATAATTTCCTCAGAGTCCGGTGAACTTCCTGGGGACTTTGTGCAGACGCCATCTTTAGAATAACTTTGTTCCTGTCAGCTGTATTGTATTCCCATGAGAAGGTGTTTCAACTTTGTAGGGTTTATAATATATTAGCTTTGAATCATAAGTGTAGGTGAACACTGCGTTTGAAACCATGAAACAAGTTTAGTTTAGCTAGCAGAGTTCCTTCTCAATTAAAGGTGATAACTTTAAGATCCTTCTATTTGAATGGTTGTCAAATACATTAAAACACTCACATGCTCCAGGGTTGCTGACAGTAGCATGCGGCTGTGACTGGTGATGAGCATTACTTTTTCAGTATCAGATGTTAATAGCTAAAATGAGTGTACTTTGAAGAGAAATACAGCAGGTCAGAGTTACTATTCTTACCACTAATTCAATAACAGTGTATTTGCTTGAATCATCAAGGGTTCCTTTGTCAAGTTATAAATAATTGAACAGTGATATGTTTTTAAAATGCAGATTTATGTTGTCCTTATTGTTGCATCTTTGTTGTTTAGCATCATGTTTAAAATCTTTTCTTGGCCATCATTACCTTCCCCTCTTATGAAGTTTGGAATCTGGTCACATTGGGAGCATTAAAGCAGTCAGTCAATACTTGTAAAGCACCTCTCCATCAGGACACCATCACAACTCCACACATCATTTAAGACAAAGGATCTTAGCATCTGGCATTCCCTATTAACCTCTCTGAAGGCTGTGAATAAGGAACGCACCCCCCCCCAGTGAATGAGGAAATGAGATCCAAGTGAGAGAGCACAGTCTGTTCTACTCTCTGCTTTATCACTAATGTCCTCGTATGCTGGTGGTCAGAGCAACAACACAAATATCCATCAGTGCATACAGATGTAATACAATAGGTATGTTTTACACAGTCCGTGCATACATTACTCTACACATGTATTCAGCCACAGACTCTTTTTTTAATGTTCTCTCTCTTCATTTGCACACTGACCGGGTTGCACTACAACATCTCACTGTATATTTTTGTATAATGACAATAAAAGCTTTCTATTATATTATATTCATACCGTTACTACATGTTTATTCTTTCTTTCTTTTCCTATTTTCTAATGGATTATTATTATCCTTGTGTGTATTCTCAGGTACTCTGTGTTTCTTTCTTATTCCGTTGCTGCTACAACACCTGCATGTCCCTGCGGGGATCAATAACGGTCCATCTTATCTTAATGTTATTATTTAGCAGTATAGTAGTAGCAGTAGATGCAACAGGAGCAGTATCACACTTACCTTGCACGAGGATGTGCACAGAGGTGGTTCTGGGCCGGCTGCTGGTCTGCACCGCACACACATACTGGCCCTCATCCGTCATGTCCACGTTTTCAATCTTGATGGTAAACTCGTCTTGATTAAGGGTCACCAGACTCACTCTGGAATCCACCGACCATTTGTCTTCTCCTGCGTACAGTATGCTGGAGCGGTTCAGCCAGGCTGTGTGTGTGACCACGTCCCCCTGTCCACACCTGTGAAGACATAGAAACAGCACCCGTGAAACTGGGGCTCATACCAAAGGGGACTAAGATTACCTGAAACACTCATATAATAGATATAAAAGCAACCTTTGGAAACATTTGTTGGGAAAACAAATAATTAATAATGAGATATTGACTTATTGTGGCCAGGTGGCACAGGTATATGTCGGTGGGGACGTGGGTAAAGCACTTTGAGTGTCCGACTCACGGACTGACGGACAACTTCTCACTTCAAAAATGTTTTAACAAATCTAGACCGCAAACTAATTAAACAAGCGAGTGCCTGTTTTTCCTGGCCAAGGACAGGTTCCTTGAACACAACGCGAGCGTAACGTGTCATCACGTGGTGTAGTGCTGACAGAGAGCACCGGAACACCGCTCCAGCACTTCAAATATTGCAGTACCCATAAGGCAGGGATGGGCAAATGGCGGCCCGCGGGCCTCAGATTAATTTATAAACAACGTAATTAATAAAAAAAATATATATATATATTTTTTTTTTGTTGTAGTACTGATACCATCCACTAGACTCCTAGTTACGTCGCGAGCTGCGTAGATCATTTCAAATACCGCAAAATAATCTGTGAGGCGTTTGTGCGTATTGTGTTTGTTTCCCGGGGAAACCCTCACAAGAAACACCGGCTGTTGTTATGCCTGCTGTGACGTTAAGTTGCCTCTTGTAATTATGCCTTTACAAGCTTCAAAGTTGTTTTTATCATCTGAATTTGGCGAAACAAGTTTAATATTCTTAAAACCAAGACTTTGTTTATTTGAAATCAGATGAAAACAAACTGTCACGGACCCTGCCGTGTTATCTATGATTACTACGCTTTTCAATCTTAATTTCAGCGGGAGGGAGTGGGAGTGGCGCTGAGGAACAGCAGAGTGCGGGCTGACAGGTGTCTGTGTTGACATTCCCCTTATTGAGAAGGGGAATGCAGAGACTGGCTACAAGTGTTTTAGGTTCAAGTTAAACAACTAATGTCTGGATTAGTGTTCATGACTTCATGTGTATGTCATCTAATGGTTAATCTCAATACACACACATTTTCCGTGCATTCCAATAGTTTTATTCCACTGTTTAATAACCTGTTCAATACAAACATGCCACTTGTAAAAATGAAATAACATTTCTGTGAACTGATATTTGTTTAGTGAGCTTATTAGAGGATGTTCCCATTTTTTGGGGATGTTCCCTTTGATTGTAAAATGTCAATGAAGATGTCAGACTTAGTATATTTGTTAATAATTACATACAACACATGGAATTTGTGTGTGTGTGTGTTCCAAGTGAATCTGCAGCCCCCTGGTGGCCAGTACATCAATGATGTGGCCCCCACCACCATCAAAGTTGCCCATCCCTGTCATAAGGAGCAGTTTTTGCGTGGCTGCAGGTCCGGTCCTATACATTTTGGTGCCCACGGCGAGATTATG
Organism: Pseudochaenichthys georgianus; assembly: GCF_902827115.2. Taxonomy (NCBI): domain Eukaryota; kingdom Metazoa; phylum Chordata; class Actinopteri; order Perciformes; family Channichthyidae; genus Pseudochaenichthys; species Pseudochaenichthys georgianus. The sequence continues at coordinate 38,447,944 of NC_047516.1, forward strand.
ATTTGGTGCCCCCCCCCGCCCCTCCAAGCAATACACAATAGAATATATAAAGAATAAATTAAAAATCTCTACAAAAGACCAATACACTACAAAAACAGAAACGTATTCTCTCTCTCTCTCTCTCTCTTTCATATGGATGTTGAGAGATGTATATGTCGGAGTGGCAGTGTTCTATTGGCCTGAAATCCCAACATGTGTATGTTTTAATTATTTATTGAAGTTTGGTTTGAATCAACATGCAGTATATATCTTCTATAGATTTGATTGACTTCTAAGGTGTGATTTTATAATGATCATTGCATGTTTTTTACTTGTGCTGTGTGGCTTTTAATGGAGTGATTATTGCATGATTTGACCTGTGAATCTTGTTTGTTTATTTCTTGGGATTGGCATGATTGAAACCGGCTGTGTCTGACTGGACAAACCCCCCATAGCGCATGATTGACCGATAGTGAACGGTATTTTGTCCTAAAACCCGGAAGTAAGTTAGCATTTTTACCACTTCCGGTTCCTTCGACAAAAAGCAATGGGATTTCTCCATAGGATTTTGGAAAATAGCTCCAAATAAGGTCTGCGTTTGACACAAATTGAAGAGACAGATCACGTTTTGTTCTACAACATTAAATACATCAGCAGTGACCCCGCTGGTGATTTTTGAAGAGTTGACGTGTCTGAAAAACGATGGTTGTTACCAAGTGGCTGAATAGGACTACAGAAGTTGTCCAGGCCGTTTTACGTCATTACACCAAACACGTAAACACTCCTCTAAGTTTGTTTGCCCTGTTCTGCTTGAAAGCAAGTTCCTGCCTCCTGCAAACTGTTCAAACAAAAGCTTCAACTTGTACAATTTAGAATCTGTAGTTTTTAATATGGATCTTAAGTTGGCGTGACGTTGAAGCAGCGACCCTGCTGTAGTTCCTTTATAGCATAACGTTAGCATTTTTGCTTCTGGCGACTAGATTTATGATTCGAAAATTATAAAAGTAGGATAGACATGTGGATATTATCCGGCTGAACAAAACGTGATCCGTCTCTTAAATGTGTGTCAACCACAGACCTTATTTCCAGCTATTTTCCAAAATCCTATGGAGAAAATGCTTTGGTTTTTGTCGAAGGAACCGGAAGGAGTTTACATCCGGGTTTTAGGACGCGTCACTGCGGTTCTCTATTGTCAGTTTTCTAAAGACAATAATTCTGCTAGGTCTTGATTCCAACCAATTTTACCTGGGAGTGTTATACTAGCTATTTTAACTAGTATTGTATTACCTTGTATCATTACCTTGTTGTTTTTAACCATTTTTATAAATAGATCTATCTTAGTATTTAAACTGTAAATTATTGATTATAATAAATTATCTTTAGACCTACACCAAGAGGATGTGAGGTCCCGTCCCCCCCGCCCCACACTTAAATGATGTCCGCATTGATAGGATACTAAGTACATTTGCACACATCTTGGGTCCATATCTTTCTGTTGTGGTGGTCATGCCACAACCGTGAACGTGCATGCATGCGCGAGTCATGGCGTGTCGTGGCGATAATCGCGATATGCGCGATATTCACATCGCCCATTTAAAAAAAAAAAAAAAAGTAGGACTTGTGATATTAAGTAGGCAAATTAACTCAAACACGTCATGTTACAATTATGTTGCTGCTTGCTACAAAAGGAAAACTTGCGCGGCTCTCATGTCAGGGGTACTTGAGTGAGTGACATGCAGGCTCTGCATGCACAGCAAACCACCAATCACAATCAAATCTCCAAAGCAAACGGACCCCGTGATTAAAGGTAGAAACACTGAATAAAGTAGTTTCATGTGTTTCTCCAGGGCAGTCTGGCGCTGCTAACTGAGCTAGCTCAGCTTGTTGCTCTGATAACTTAAGATCCAGACGTCCATGACTAAAATCCTTCATCCGGTTATTATAGTTAAAAAAATACAAATTGTATAGCATTAAAGTTCAAGAAAGGATGGTTTGCGGAAAAAAGAACAGTCTTTACTTCAATTCCTGTATGTTTTCATATCGCAATATATATATCGCAGAGGGGAAAAAAATCACAATGTCAGTTTTTTTCAATATCGTGCAGCCCTAGTATCTGGATCAAGAGGTTGCTTTTTCTTTGCACAGCATGAAAGAAAGGCAAAATGAATGTGATTTTAGTTTTTTTAAGCAGACGTTGAGGTCAATAATTTGTACGGCCCTCGGAGGATGTAGTACAAATTGAAATGGCCCTTGAGAGGAAAAAGGTTCCCCACCCCTGCTGTAAATAATAATAAAAACCCTTGATTTATAACTTAACATCTCTGTCTCCTATTGATCTGAGTATGTAATAAAGAATAGCCAGTTCATTGAAGCATTAAAGCACAGGCCGATGGTATTACGCTGTTTTTTTCTCTGCTTCGAATAGTTCTCTCTTTTTTCACCATACGTGTGTTTGCATCCCTGAATATAATATTGGTAATATCATCGCAGTTTAATATAATAAAATATTAGTAGCATCTGAGCTGGAAGCATGCGTGTTAACAGCTTGCGTGGAATTTTGACAATCTTTCTATAAGCTAACAAGTCACACTGTACATATGCCAATGCGGCTCTGCAGCACTCATCAGGCTGCTTGTTGATCTGCCCGCACACTCGCTTTGTGGCGTTCAGGAGCGATTGAGACAATGAGCGGAACACCGTGCCACCACACTCCCTTTCAATCACAACAGATTGGAACCAGCAGTCACAACATGCTGCTTTGATTCAGGAGCAGGGTCACTGAACTTCCACAGTGTTCTACAGAACAACACATCTGCTGTGATGCCACGACACATCCTGGGATCCCACTGAGGACAGGTCTCACTTCTGTACCGAAGGAACACGGAATTCAGACTTAACAAACTGTGCTTTTGTCTGCCAAACGACATATTACTTTGGCTTTATTTACATTTCTGCAGCCTGAGTTTCTGACGTGCAGAGGAGCAGGGCATTGGAGCATTAACAGTATGACATTGTGACAATGAAACGACAGCTTCTCGCTTTGCAGCTGCAAGACGCTGAGCTCCATTTAGGCTGTCACAGCTTTTGTTCCAGCATCAGTCCCTTCCACCTCAGTGGCGGCAGTATGGGCAATGGTATCCTGCGGGCATTGTGGAGCTATGGCGGGGAAGTTGTGTGTGTGTGTATTTGCATGTGTGTGTGTAATACATTCCAAGGAGATGAAATAATGATATGGTCATTTAAAGAGTGTTGTTGCTTAGCTTCAGTAGTTCAGCTTGCTGCAACGAGCTGCATCACAGACTCTCTTAGTGTGTACTGCAGCTTCCCTACAGCACATGCACTGTTGCTTCCCTACAGCACATGCACTGTTGCTTCCCTACAGCACATGCACTGTTGCTTCCCTACAGCACATGCACTGTTGCTTCCCTACAGCACATGCACTGTTGCCTACTGCTTGCATCCATTGTGATATACTAACATTGCACCTGGAACGTTGACCCTCTTCCTCACACTGTATGTCCGCTGTGTTAAGGACTGTATGTCGGAAGTGCAAAAAGCATGCTGGGATCATTGTTGCAGAATGAATGCAGCAGTACTTCCTGGTATTTGGATTACTGCATTTCATTTCATAATGTGTTGGAACCTACTTAGCACTGTATGGTAGTAGGTATTGGAATGCACACACATCTGCAGGTCCTGTGATATCACAGTTTAACACGCCTTTTCCAAATGTCTTTCTTTCTGTTTTGAAAGCTTAAACTAAGGTCTGTAAAAACAATATAAAACCTCATCACCATGACAAATGGACAAATAGATTTGTTGTTAGCAAACGGTTTTTTGACCGCAGTGAAAATATGTTTTGAAAGCAAAACTATATTAGTTCAAATAATAATAATAATTTAAAATGTTAGACTTTACAACAAGTTCTGGCAAACAATTCTAATTGTATATTAACATTAATAATATAAGTGTAGCTGTATCTTTATCTGCACCTGTATGGGAAAAACACCAGCTTTTAAAGAAAAGGAAAAGCCATGTCAAAGAGAGAAGTAAAGCTGCACAATATTTAAATGTTGATTTCAAATTGAATGTCAACGTTTTGTATAAAAGCTTGAAGTCCTACTTGGTACAGCCCGACTGAGCTCACCAAAAGGAAAACATTGGATTCAGTGTAACCGGTGTCGATAAGCGGTGTCTGCGTTGACGACAACACAACGAATCAGTAGTTATTCAATGAGATTAATAACTAAAATAATCTCCTGAGTACAGTGACTACATTCTGGAGGTTCTGCCCACTGATTTTAAAACCTAGTCAGGTACTGAACAATACAAAAATAAAGACTACAGAACTATTAAATACAAAACACAGAATGTGTGTGATTATACTAAAACATTTAAAAAACGGCTGAACATTGTTAAGGCGATACGTTTGTGAGTAGGATAAAAAAACACAGGGAAGGAATACAATTATAAGGCAGGATGTAATTCTCCTGAACATATTTCCAGCTTCATTATATGCATTTACCTTGATGTATTTTGGTAACTGGTCTCTTGCTAAATCGATTTCCTGACAGCAGCTTTCAGAAAGAAACGTCTCTACTGGATAGTCAAGTGTTGTAAGCCGACTTAACATGTTTGTACAAAAGTTGAGACTGAACATATTGTGAAGGTGCCTTTAAGACTATATTATTATTATTATATTATTATTCTTTATTATATGTGCCTATTTTCTTACTTCCCCAGTGTTCGTCTTGAATACGTTTTCTTGTTCTGCCGTGCAAACAGCAGAAGTCCCATTTGAATTAGTGTGTGAGGGGTTACATGCATCCTGAAGTAAAGGTGCAACATTATCATCCACTGAGATCGGGCTGTCGTGTGAGAGGAACCACTAGCAGTGCATCACAACAAAGAATCCTGATGGTGTCACTTTTAAAGAAGTCCCTCATCCTGTTTACTTAACGCTCCTCCAGGTCAGGCAGAGGTCAGTTCCTCCTGCGGAAACACATCTTCAGTGGTTCACATTTCACTTAAGAGGGTCAGTGAGTCAGCTGCCGCTCGGCACAGTGCGTGCTCTGCTGTCCAATCTCCTCCTCGGGAGCTGCAGTCCTCGTACGAGACTGCAGCTCCTGATCCTGGGAGAGGCTTCAGGCGAGGAAGAGGAACAGAGGAAGAGCAGCTCCAGAGCCTCCTGGGTTGAGTGTTGAATTTAATGAAATGTATTATGTCAACAGATTTCACATAACTGTATTAGGTTAGGTTAGGTTAGGTTGAATGCAATAATATTAAGTTAAACTTAATTAAACGTAATACTACTGCTTTCAAATAACCTAATACAGTTATGTGAAATCTGTTGACATAATACATTAAATTCAACGTGTCAGTTTTTACTACATTATCATGTTCTTTACATTTATGTGCAGAAATGATCATACATGTCTTTGTTTATACCGCTCTAAACGTAAACTGACTGGGGTTACGTAAGTCAAAATGTTAATTAGGCAGCTAATTGTAAAGATTCTATTGAATTTATATCATTTTAGAAATGTATCGAAAAGAACCTCGCTGGTTTGACGTAGGTTGTTATTGTTATGAAAAACGACATGCCTCAGCAGCGTAATCCCCCTCAAAGCAGCTCGCTGGAGAAGGATACATATTTGACATACCATATATTCTCCCCTTATCACGTCTGCACAGGTGGCAAACTACATTTCATCCCACAAATGGTCAATCCTCTCAAAAGCATGCAAGAGGAAGGCAGGGGAGAGAGAGGTCGGGAGGTGAACGTGTAGCGGTTTCCTCTCTGAGCGCATCACTCATAGACAGGACATGCAACGTGTTGCTCGTTCACCTGCCGATGCATTCGCTGCATGGTTCACTCACCAGGAGAACAGCCTGCGTCTCTTTAACATGCAGCCACTAAAGAGATTACCCATACAAAGATGGACGGGCTGACAGACGGATGGAGAGACAGATAAATAGAGAGATAAAGATAGAGAGATATAGACAGAGAGAGAGATGGATAGATAGAGAGATAGAGAAATAGAAATATAGATAGAGAGAGATAGACAGATAGGTAGAGATAGATAGAGATAGATAGAGAGATAGATATAGATAGAGAGAGAGATATAGAGAGATATAGAGAGATAGAGAGATAGAGAGAGATAGAGAGATAGAGATAGAGAGAGGTATATAGAGAGATATAGAGAGAGAGATAGATAGAGATATATAGAGAGATAGAGATAGATAGAGAGATAGAGAGAGCGATAGATAGAGAGATAGATAGATAGAGAGATTGAGAGATAGAGAGATAGAGAGAGCGATAGATAGATAGATATAGAGAGATAGATACTTTATTCTTCCCACCTTTGAAATGATTTGGTTCCAGCAGCAATGTGTTCAGTAATATAATAAAATAAAAACCAATAAACAGCAAGTATACAGAAAGGACATCAACCATAAAGAATACTCAATATAACACGTGCTAGGTAATTAAGACTATAAAAGGCCAATATACTACAGTAACCGAAATATAGACTTATAGTATAAATAAATACATGTATTACAGTAGCAGAAACATATATACATATGGTAGTAGTGGTTTTCAAAGTGTGGGAAGGTGAGCCTCCCCTCAGAGAACATAAGAACAGCCGCACCCCCCCTCCCAATTATTATTGCTAGTATTGTTGTTGTTGTTGTTGCTATAATGCAGGAGCATGCAATTGCATTTCAAAGAGGTCCAGAAATAGAACATGTCATTAAACGCTCTTCTGTCTACCTTTCTCTTTTTGGAGCACGCCATTTGAAATGACTCCGACTGTTTCTCTCCTCTTGTCTCGTCTCTCTGTGTGTGTTTGATATATCGTGCTGACTCACTGACTGCACCCATTTGATTGGCTGAGTAGCGTCACCTCCTTAAACAAACAACAACTTTTATGTTTTAAACATAAACATTTTCAACATCGTGGATAAATCCTTATTTGCTCCCGGCAACACACTGAACGTCAACGTTGCCTCCTTTAGTTGGAACAATGAGTCTGCGTCTTTGAAGCGCACAGGCGGATGATGACGGGATGCAGATCCTCCTCTGGCTGCAGCCTTGACCGGTACTTGCTTTTGATCACAGTAAGTATTATTCAAGTTAAAATATAGGGCGTGCCGGCCATCAGCGAACCGAGCCGGCCGTCCCGTGACTCTCCAGAACACACACCTTCCGGCGCAGACTGAAAACTCATTTCTTTCGACTCCACTTCGAGCGATAGAATGACTAACAAAGAACTGCTAACAGAGCACTTATATACTAATAAAGGACTGGCTTAGCCAGTTGAGCAGCACTTGAAACGATTGGCTCTTTGAAACCTGATGTTCTTATATGATTCTGTTTTCCTCAAGGTTGTGTCTTCCTGGTCGAATGTACTTATTGTAAGTCGCTTTGGATAAAAGCGTCAGCTAAATGCAATGTAATGTAATGTAATGTAATGTAACACAGATGGCCAGTCCGCCCCTGCCAGGACCGGTCCATGAAAATCCTAGCTTCAAATAATCGCGGTCATACTTCGTCCGTTTTCTGCCAGACGCGGTCTCCTCTCTCACTTTAGGCAACTTCACTACAAATCGATCCATGTTGCCGCTCGCATAAAGTTAGCTGAAGTTAACTAGCTAGATGTCACTGTTTCTCGTTATGTTGTACTCACGCTGCACCTCCCCTGAAGCCTCGCACTTTGAAAACCGCTGGGATACAAATGACAACCTCTCAATGTTCTGAAGGGTTTTCTTTGTATTGTTTTGTTCATAGGTAACAAGTTAAACTGTTATGACTGAAATTCGCTCATTTCAAAATCAACTGCATGCAAGTATTTCTGCCACATAGAAAACTAACAATCATTTATCCTAAATGAATGAGCGTATGGTTCTGTGCTACAAGTATTCATGTTTTCTATCTGTGTTGAACAACGCAGATAAACAAGCGCTGTCACGACCTGATGGAGGAAGCCACTCGAGCTGCCTAATGTCTCCCCATAATCACAATGATGTATTAAGCCTCACTAGTTAAACTGATGGGGCCATTAATGAACCTAATCCATGCCTTCATTAGGAACCAGTTGAGTGTCAACATTCTTGTCTGCTTGTAACATGTGGGTGGAATAAATCAGCTGGAGGCATCTTGATGCACTCCAGTGGTATGTTCATCAGAAAGGCTCTGATGTCTTCACATTATGACGGCCTCCATGACATGCATCCTGGCTGTATTAGCGAATGGACAGGTCATTAGTGAAATCACTTTCAGAGCAGAGCAATCACTAAACCTGAGTCTGGATTATTCAGCTAACAGGACTTTACTGTCTCATCGAGATCTATTGTAAACACTTTTTTTGGGGGGGGGGGTTTCACGACACTGTGTCTCAGGGGATCTTAATATTTAAGAGCCTAATCTCAGCTAACTGACGATACAAACTATTTTTACCAAAACAAAACACAAGTCTCATAAGAAGCATCTAAATGACCTTGACATTGGCACAGAACTCAAGATAAAAGTACCCTTGTTACTTATCATAGCTGCACTTACAAGACATCCGATTAAAGCTGAGGTTCCACAGATTATTTAGGTATATAGTATCATCACTGAGTCATCCGAACTCGCGACAGGGGAAGCAAACTCAGTCATCACAACACGTACCTTTACGGAGCTTCTAGGGGAGATCGTCTCACCGTAGCTGTCAATCTGATCAAAAGACGTGTTCAATGGCATTAAAACGAGAAAAAACGCGGCTGAATCGGTTAATCCATAGGTTTTTAATGGCTCTGTATAAAAAAAAAATTCATTTATAATCCATAATTCCATTTGTATGTAAAAATCGCAGAGCAAAGGTTAGCTGCTAATGGTAGCCACCAGAGTGGCTGCTGCTTCCGGTCTTGGCTATGCGGCAGTCTAACACACACATTACCAAATAAGGACTATGTGGGAGTTCCCCTCGATTCCATTGGCTCTGACGGTTAGAAAGAGATGTCACATGTCAAAATCCAGCAAGGGGGGCCAGAGATATGGAAATGCACCCAAATGGCCCCAGAAGAGGTTTTCTTTGCTAAATCTGTCTAAAAAGGTCAAATATCACTTGTTTTGCATCAATCTTGATACAGGGTACTTATTATATGTTGTACTTTGGATTCCTAAAGCTTTTAGTCTACTAACCCATCATCCAAGGTTAGTTTTCACTATAAGTACAACATATCTTTTGGACAGACACTATAATTTACAGTTTTTTACCATGTTCAATCTGAATTTTCTTTAAAATAAAAAACATCTATATTGATTCTGACTCTTCTACATCCAACTCACAGGTTTATCATTACTTTGAGAAAAAGATTATTAATTTAACCCTTTTAGAAGATATGGTCATTTGTTCTGGGAATGTCATGTTCGAGCCTGAAACCTGAAAAACAGGCTTGGGGCTTAACAGGTTAACCTTTCCTTCATCTTTATTTAGTAAAGTGGTATAGACAATGGTTTTCTTTAACATATTATTATGAAGTGTTGCACAAAGTAATGGATTCAGAATAATGAAAACATTGATATTTAGACTGGTCCCTAAGCCTTGCTTTCCCTACTTTCAGGATGCATTTCAGTCAGTTAACAGTTCCTATTTTCCCTTTTTAAAATAAAAGCCCTAAACATATACACCGCAACACTGCCTCCCAGAGGACACTTTCCTAAGTGGCAACTCAACAAAATAGTTTGTGACAAAAGCAGAGAACTGTGTACACTGAACCTCGCAAAGAAATTGTTGATGGAGGACGCAAGAAGACGTCCTCCATCAACAAGAAGAAGGATAGAGTGATCAAAAGAGTTATTTCTTCTGAGGTAATCAGTATTTTACAAAACCTTCTTTCTCACCAATGCGGCTTTCACACCAGCGCTTTTCCCTTTCTAGCTCCGAGCTGGAGCTTTTCTGGTTCAGCTCCGGTTTTCCTTTTCTGCTCCCGCTCTGTTCACACCTATCCTATTGTGGCATAAGCCGTTTTCTCCAGGCACATTTTACCGGCGTATTTTTCATTATGATTCTACTTGTGATAGTCGGACATGACAACCTGTGCAGCCCATGTATTGATTCCATCTGATAGCTGCTATGATACTAAATGTCTGCCTCTCTCCGCAATGATCGATAACAGCGAACGGATGGTCAAAGTGAGGTACAAACAAACAGAATTACACGAAGCCTGGTTGGTGTTGCCTGACTTTATAAAGTGTGTTATTTTTACAAGTGTGTGGTTGCCTTCGAGTCACTTTGCTCAGAGCTACTGCTTGTAGGCAGGCATGACGAGACTCTTCAGTCGACCCGTGTTCAGGGGAGGTGGGTTTAGTTTCCTGCACGCCTCGACGTAAGAGAGACGTAAGCGGCGCCGCCTCTTAGCTCCGGAGTCTTGCTTCCAGACCGACAATTTTTTGGAGCTGGAAACGAACCGGATTCCGGAGCTAAGAGGCGGCGCCGCTGCGGTGTGAAGAGGAAAAACCGGTACTTTTCAGGCTCCAGCTCCGAGCCGGCCCTGAAAACGCGTTGAAAGGGGCATAAGACTACCTTTTTGTTTTGCCTTTATCATATCACTAAGATTGATTGTTTCTAGTTTTTAGGATTGTGCCCATTGTTTTTTGCTTTAGACAACATTGGCCAGGTTGCTAGCTGTAGCCAAGTTGCAATCAATGTTATAAAGTGATTTTGTTCATGTGAAAAATAACAGACATAGAATATCTAATCACTGTCTCTTGCAGAGTTTCCACACACATGCACTGTTCCTGCAGAAACACGATTCCTTTGCGTAAGCAAAAACATTTTTGCTCAAGCTTAAAAGAGAATTCAAGCAGGTCAAAACACATTATATCAATGGTCCGCAATTAACACTTTTTATGGAGTTACTTTTGTACCAAACATTCCTTTTTAAACGCAAAAGGCTGTAATTCTCCCTTTTCTTTGCAGAATTTGTATTTATTTATTAATGCTTGTGATAAATTATTTAAACATGTTCGTACATTTAAACAATACCCGCCAATTCATATCAATAATTTAGTAACCTTTTTCTGTGCCTGTGAAGGGAGCCACCTTAAGCTCCATTTGCATCACACATTCTTTCTCCTGCAATATTCATCAATTACAGTTTCAAAAACATTCTTTCATGGGATTCTCGTGATAATGGCTGATTTGACACACAATTAAACCTGAAAGTAAAACACTGTAATTGTCTTCCCGAGTGAAATGCTGTTCAAGAGGATATTAGATGGATAAAGAAGAGGAGAAAAGCAGTATCACAAAAGGTATAGGAACACGCAGTACTGGACACACTTTGATTTGAGTCCGGAAACACAGAGGGAATCGTTGCTTAGGAACCAAGGCCAACAGCCTCTTCCTCCAACATTAGCTTCAGGCTTTACATGTATTTGGTAAAATGGCGTCCTAATGTGTAAAACATGTTAACTCAACTGATCATGCCCAAAGGACTAACATATGGTAACTCTTAAAGTAAGTGGTAATTCTACTTTCAAAGCCGAATGGGCAGCCTGGCAAGCAGCAAGTCTACTCTTTTATATATGTATTCAGTGCGGGCGGGCGTGATAAAGAGCTGCAACACTTGAGGGTAATAAATAGTTGTAAGATAAAGCTTGGACATCTTCCAGGGAGCATTACTCTTTCAGACAGTGGGCTCATCATCGCTGCTCTGGATCCCCGTGACGGAGCCTTTGAACGACGCTGCCAGTTACCTAGGATGTGTAGTTGGTTAGCTTGATCTATTTATCACGAAGCATTGGTTGAGAAAAAGACCAGCATGTGAAATAGACATGTTAAGCAAGCCACAAGTTGAATGACTTGTTTATTGAGATTTGCATCGGAAGTTTTTTCTGGATAGATTTTCATGCATTTTGATTCAGATAATCATCATGTTACTCAACTGATGTGTATATGCTTTAAACATATGAGATACTAGGACTGTTTAGGAGCTTCATTATATGGGAGCTGTTCCTTTCCATTTCTGTCATGTACTTAAATGTCACGTATTATACTGTACTCCAACAATATATTATGGGTTAGTGTTGGCTGAAACACCATACCGATCATTGCAGCATGACCCTTTTCCAAATGTGTCTGTCGCTTTAAATGCTAATGAGCTGCTGATGGCCACGCCCCTTTGCGGACGTTTTTACAGCTCTCCGCCCTCCTGCCAAGCAGCTCCATGGTAACGGTGACCACTACGGAGGAGAAGCGTTTCACAATGTCCACCAGCAGAAACTCAGTGCTGCAGCACAGCGCCTAGCCTCCTTAGACATCCTGCTGAAACCGGTGGCCAAAAAGACACAGAAGAGGCTTCTCAATTCTTAAATGTCCCCTCCTCGAGACGTAGTCCCGCCCACAGGAGATGCGAGCGGAGGACCGAGGAGGGGAACCGAGGAGAGAGGAGGGGAAGCAGCAGACGTTTAAAGAAATGAGAACTCCTCTCCTCTGAGCGGTCATATTAAAGCGACGTCCGTTCATTATTACGTGGCAACAGCTGCATCAGCTGTCGAGTGTTTTGTCATATTTTATAATCTCTGTTAGATCAGCTGAACATTGTTCCCCCACATATTTACTTTGAATTCATTGAGAGTGCGGTATAATGAGACAATAACAGGCTACAGATGCGGACACACACACACAAATATATGTATATAAATATATACAATTTAAAGTATGAGAGCACTCTCATAATAACGTAACACAATCAGAGTCTGGATATATCCCCCCCCTCTCTCTGGTCGCTGAAATGGGGAATTGAAATTACGGGCCAAAAGTTGTATTTGCAAGTATTAAAAGTAAGCAGAGGACACCAAACCAACTGAGACCCGTCTGTCCGCCGCATCTGCGCACTGTACAACACACACACACCTACACACTGTACCACACACACATCTACACACTGTACAACACACACCGACACACTGTACCACACACACCTTACAACACGCACCGACACTGTACCACACATATTATGTGAAGCACTAAATGGTTTTAGAAAAATATCGACTCTTTGTAGATATCTACTAAACTAAAGCAAATAAAGAGAGTAGGCCTGTTATACTGAGTGATATATTTTGCACACTGCTCTGCTTTCTGCACGGACCTCACAGCTGTTCTCACTGTAAACATCGCGTTGCGATGAAAGCCATTTCTAAAATAATATCCAGGGGATGCATGCAGAGCTGTCATTGGCTGAGATAAGTCCGGCCGTGCGTCACGCCCCCACCGTTCCCGGAAATGCATCCGCGGAGGAGCCGTGGAGGAACCATCAGTGTCTCCTCGGTTATAGCTCCTCCAGAGAGCCTCCTCGACGCTCGATCCTCGGTCCTCGGTGTGCATTTAGAGAAATGAGACGTCCTTCAAAATGGCGCGCTGAAATTCATTTCCGGGTCACTACCAGAGGACCGAGGAGTCGAGGAGTCGAGGAGGGGAAATTTGAGTATAGAGAAGCCTCTACAGAGGTGCTGCGGGCGGGGGGGGGCTTACCGTGGTGGGCTTGTTGCTAATGCCGTACAACCTGCAAAATACAAGATGACCTCAACTGTGAACCGAAACCTACCTGACCACATTTTTGTGGGAGAGAAACTCCATCTGGAGGGAACACAGGGGTTGTTGCCTTGAGACCATTTACATGCACAAAAACGTATAGAACACTCTCTGGGAGAGGGAGAAGGGACGACCCCAAAAAGCATAATAGGGCCTCTTTAAAGATGTATTTGAACATGGGAACAATGTAACCTTTTAATTGTTGGAACAAAAAAAGTGCAAACATATGCAGGACATATGGAAGCAGTTTTATTATGCCATCCATAGGCTTTTGAAGAGATGGCAGGCAACACACAACGTGTACAGCCAGTATACTGTAACAGGCCGGGGCAGATGAAGGGAGAAGTGGTAGTGAAGCAGTCACGACAGAGGCAGTGTTCAAATCCAAAAAGAGGCTTTATTGCTGTTCAACTAAAAAATACCTTTAACGATAGAAAGGCTAACGTAGCCGGGCCGCTAACCGACTTACCAGCTTACAACTGTTTCCTCAGTCTGGGAGTCTCCTGCTCCTCCATGTGCCACCCACAACTGAGCAACTCTAGGTGCTTGTGTCTCCCTTGAGGGAGTGATTAACACCAGGTGTGAGGTCTCCCCACCTGCTCCCAATACTGTTAATTGGGAATGTAGGTGTCTCCCACTACTCTGCCTCTCAGTCCCTTACAGTCTGAAGAAGGGAAAATACAGGGAAAACATGCAAACAGATGACAAAGGTGCAACCAATAAGTGTAACGCAATGTAGTGTCATAAGGCGTCATAGCTGTCAGGTAGTATATGATATACCCTGTAGTCTCAGTTTGTTGTCCAAGTACTGAGAGCTGTTGACAGGGAGCAGGCTGATGAGCTATAGCCTCCATTAGAGGAGCACTACCAGCTCAATACTCAGAGGCCTGATAGAAAGCAAGCAATGAAACAAAGACCCAAGCTCTGGCTAAACTCTCAGGGACAACTAATGTGTGCATCTGTAGCCTTCAACTTATCCGCCGATCACGGCTGCATCATCCAGGTCTAAACAACGGCTCAGCTCCAGACATACAACTGAGAACTGCTCTGCATGACAAGTCGACTGACCTTCCTGCGTCATAATAGAGAGGAGTTAGCAGGTAGTTGTTCAGAGCAGGGGATATACTCCCTGAAGATGTATTGACAGAATGATTCATCGTGGCAGCAGACACACAAACAATCCGTTTCAATCTCATTCCACCCTCTCTCAGAGTGCATGCATCAACTGACCTAATATTTTCTCATGTGGGTGCTTTATTTTTGCTAAAATCCAGAATTGATTATAAATAATGTGTTTATTTTTCTTATCATATGGCTACATTATGCAATAGCCTATAATCTTTGAGACATAACATAGCTTTAAACTTCGGTCGGTCGTTTGTTGGCTGTTATAACATATGTCTGACCTGCTGTTGGGTCGTGGTGTGGTGTGCCCTCCACCCCCACGCTGTACAAGCTAAGCCTGAGCTGGAACACAGTCTCTCACATGACGCCTGAGCTGGAACAAATGCCTATAAGCACATCACATTCTAATTTGGGCCTGCCCTTTGAACAAATAAAGACGTGGCTTTGTATTGGAAAGATACTGCTCAGCGGCCCTGCTATCATAGTATTTCAAGATAAGCTTGTAAGAGCTTTATTCAACTTATAACTGTTATGTATAATGAATGAGTGGGCTTAGTATGCACTCTTTACCAAAATGCCCTATCTACAGTTGAACAAAATGCAATATGAAAAGAACAGAGGGACATAACGGAATAATCGACATTGTTACCAGAACGTACCACAAGTTGGCAATAATTGAAAATGGTCTTGAGGCGTTTTAATGTTGTTTGTTACCAACTATTTCATAACTAGTTTGGAAGCATGTTTGGAGCAGGTTACCTGGATCACTTGACATCTGACTTTAAACCTTACACATGCAATTGCTATTTATTTATTTATGTTTTTATTATTATTTCTTAATTAATCCATTCATTTATTTATGTTTGCTATTTTTGACAATACTATTTTATCAATCAAATTTGAGTTGCTTTGAAATAAAGCACACAAATTAAAGTATTGACAAAAAGTATAAATAAATATTTGTATTTTTGCGTTAAGTAGTAAAACCTGACAAAGATTATCACAAAAAATAATTTAAATGAAAGACCTAGAACTCTATGAATAAATATGATATTTATGAAAGAATGAGGGAGTTAAATATTGAAGTGAGTGAAATGAAGGATGCAAAGAAAAGTAATTTCTCATATTGTGTTAATGGTCTTGAAAGCAAGCAGACTTCTAAAGATCTTGAGCTGGAATTCAGTATATCATGGATGAGTGTTCACAGGCAGCGGAAACTAGGTCGGGCTTTTATGGGACACAGCTTTGGTCTCCCATCCATGCCCATGGGAGCATTGTCTCATAATTGGTCCATGACCACATCACTGCTCCAGTTTATCTGCCCATGGTTTGCAGAGTTCGCCCATGGGTCGTGTGGCAAAGTCAGCTTCTGATTGTTCGTGTCCTCAGGGAGAACCCTAAATAGGAGGAAACACTTGTTTGGGGAGTCAGCGATGTGTCCCAGCAGGAGCTTCAGTGGGCTCAATGCATTTGACATGGCCAAGAAACATCCACACATCACCCAGTGTGTCCTACCGTTTTTCAAACTGACACATGAAAATGGGCCAGTTAGACCCCCACCAGCCCCCCCCTGCAACCCTCTGTTTTCACGGAGAAGACAAATGCTGGTGGGACGAGGCCAGCAGCTCCTCTGATGGTAATCGAGGCTCAGTGTCTGAGCTTTGCCTAATTGAGCTGGACACAAAGCTAAGCCAGGGATAAAAGCACCGCTGTGAATAATATGAACACACTCTCTCTCAGCTCCACACATCAGGCCAAATGGGCTGGAGCGCTCGCTTCCACTTGACTTGCATAAACGTTTTCTATAGTGTACAGTAAATGCAATAAATCAGATGCCACAGACCAGAGGACTCCAAATTACAGCCCCAGAAACATAACTGCAGACGATTAAAGGCGCTCATTGGATGTGTTATGCTTGCTAATGGCTGAAAGGCCTGAGACACGTCGAGTCTCTGGAGAGTCAGCGAGCACATATGCAGGAATCCTTGGGTTCATCCATTAGCTCACTGCGGACACATTCCATTAAAGCCTGGGAGGCCTATCTCTCCGATAGCGTGGCCTTGTCTGATAAAAAGAACATAACTTTCAATATGTGAGTCGTGAG
Source organism: Pseudochaenichthys georgianus (assembly GCF_902827115.2). Lineage (NCBI taxonomy): Eukaryota > Metazoa > Chordata > Actinopteri > Perciformes > Channichthyidae > Pseudochaenichthys > Pseudochaenichthys georgianus. The sequence continues at coordinate 38,464,735 of NC_047516.1, forward strand.
AGAAGACTCACAATGTCATCGGAAAGATATTCTACTGCTTGAGTTGATTGAATTAAGTGTAGACAATGCCCAATAGGATTTTACAAGATATTTCATAAATTCTTTAGGTTCACAGCTCTGAGTCTGAAGTATCAGTTAGCCTTTTAGAACATCCTAGACCCTGAACACTTTGTTCTCTGCCTTATAGCTTTAGGAGACAAAGACTTGTTCACTTATACATACTGATGGAACTGCCAACACATCAGAAGAGAGGCAGAATATCAATCGTACTTTTTCTCATAGCAGAATAGTGTAAATGTCATAGTCTCATGTTCACGCTGTTGAAACGCTCTTACTAAACTCAACTTTGAGTTCCTTCACTTTGTAAACACATATCTCAAATCTGAGGATGCATTGCTGTTACTTTCCTGTGTGAAGTCGTGTACACGTCGAGAGGGGAATACATGGGGCGTTCCTGAACACATCTTGGTAATATTACTTGTCTTTATTGCCATACCCTCAATATGTTATGTGATTTTTAAAGGGTTCTCTTTCCCTTTTAACAATCAGCTGACAGGAGAAAAACAACTGTAACCCGTTTACACTGTAATTTGTTTTGAATCAGTTTGTGCTAAACTTCTGAACATGTTCTTTGTTTTAGTCACTAGATGTAATCTCCATTCAAAATGATACTATATAAGCCATACATTGTGCGGCACTTCACAGGAGTTGGGATGATATTATCGATGCAGGTCACAGCCTTTCAGAAACAACATTAAAAAAACACAAAACTCGGGCCAAAAGGGTGGGTGGAGGGGGTCTGGAGGACGGGTTTGGGCTGACAGCACAGAGGCAAGGCAGAGGAACAGGAGGTGGTCTCGGGCGGTTCTGGAGCAGGGACCATGGCTGCATGGGCCGGTTCTGGAGCCGGAACCATGGCTTTGGGAACCGGAACTGAAGCCTGGACCATGGCTGCATGGGCCGGTTCTGGAGCCGGAACCATGGCTTTGGGAACCGGAACTGAAGCCTGGACCATGGCTGCATGGGCCGGTTCTGGAGCCGGAACCATGGCTTTGGGAACCGGAACTGAAGCCTGGATTATGGCTGTGTGGGCCGGTTCTGGAGCCGGAACCATGGCTTTGGGAACCGGAACTGAAGCCTGGATCATGACTGTGTGGGCTGGTTCTGGAGCCGGAACCATGGCTTTGGGAACCGGAACTGAAGCCTGGATCATGGCTGTGTGGGCCGGTTCTGGAGCCGGAACCATGGCTTTGGGAACCGGAACTGAAGCCTGGACCATGGCTGCATGGGCCGGTTCTGGAGCCGGAACCATGGTTTTGGGAACCGGAACTGAAGCCTGGATCATGGCTGTGTGGTCTGGTTCTGGAGCCGGAACCATGGCTTTGGGAACCGGAACTGAAGCCTGGATCATGGCTGTGTGGGCTGGTTCTGGAGCCGGAAACATGGCTGCAGGGGCTTGGGCTGGTAGCCTGGACCTGGGTCTCCTTCTCTTGGGAGCCTTTTGGAGGCTCCGTGGACTTCCAAATGCCAGACGAGACCCATCAAAGGCGTTTCGAAAGAAGCTATGTTGGGAACTGTGGCAGGCAGGGGGCTAGCATGCCTGGGGCTAGCAGGCCGGGAAACCAACAAGTCCTCCAACTCATACGACCAAATGGGTCGATTGTTTAAGCCCTTATTACGACCAAATATGTCGTTTGTTCAAGCGCGTAATACGACCTATAATTACGTTTTAAAATTGTCGGCCTCGAGTGCTCCCGTTCAATGCAAACGTTACAGAGGGTTGTTTATTCACAAATAACCCTCTGTAAAATCCTAAATTGTAGGATAGTTTGGCCATTAAAACGCTTTATGATTAGATTTCTAGCGAGAAGTATATATTGTACTTTTAGAATCCACGTCCAGTCGATATGTAGGATCTATAGTTTGATAGATATTACGAAGATGATTTGAGGTTTCGTCAGGAGAACGTGTATATGCGGCAAGCTTCCATGTAAAGTTACGGGTTGAAAACAGTATTTCCGGTTTCCCCGTTTTCATAATAAAACCAATGATCAAATGATTTAACAGTGATATCTGCACTACTCATCCACTAAAAAACATCAGTTTATCCTAGTTAATTATACGACATTAATTGGTTTAAATTGTGTACAATGCTTTTGTGTTTTTCCCATAGGTTTTTCTCTTTCGATTCTGAGAGACACATTTCTTTTTTCAGAGGTTTTGATAGGCTAAAATCACGCCGCAATGCACGTCGGGATATGGTGTTTATGTGATATGAAATCGGAAAACATTAAAAATAATAATAATAATACTTTATTCCGAGTGTTCTTGCTTTTCTCTTTGAAAGTCATCACATAATGGCATTGTAATACACGGTTCGGCTGAATTAAATATTACATATCTGCCCTAGATATGTATTTATAGAGCCCTGATCAGAAGACCTTTTGACAAACTGGAAGAGATGCCGCCAAAACTGAATACGTGACGTGAACCATAAATATATCAATAATTAAACAACATCTTCCATTTCTTTTCACACAATACGTCTCCTTGCAGTATCAACACTAATTCGGCTGACTTTTATATTTGATCCAATTAGTAGATAGTCTGTATTTACACCATAACGGTGCACAGCTGATAGAAAGGGACTTTTTTGTAGTTTTTAAAGATATTACTGATTTTCTGAACTACCTTTCCAACTCCTCATGCAGTGACTGTTACAGGTCTATACAGGTTCATGGTACAATGCATAAGCTTCACATCGAGAGACTGAAACTGTATTTTCCTTTACCGTTCTGTTTTAAACTCACAATAAAGTGAATAGTCATATTATGTACGATATTATTATGTTTTATTAACTAGACCACTGGTCTAAACCGCACCTCCTAGTGGTTAAAGCACGTTATTGAATGTAGTTAGAGAATAAGTTATATTTGATGAAAACATTTAAATATTAAGAGTAGCCTACATACAAAATAGGGGTCAATGATAGAAATATAGAATGGAAAATATCTAGAAGATACTGTAGTGATCTCTACAATAAAACAGTTTAGTGCAGGACGTCCAAAGACATTAACAGGAGGATGTGCAAAACAGACAAACTGATAAGGCTGCATTTTACTCAGGTGTAACTAAAGTCTGATTTAAGGGTTGTTTCTATTTCACATCATTAATCAGAATCTGCAAAGTAACAAAAATAAATGTAGTACCAGGTTAACCTCTGAATTGTAGTGGAGTAGAACAAAGTAGTACATGCTGCTGTAACAAAAACATTTCCCAACTTGGGATCAATAAAGTATCTTATCTTAAGATGATCGATGGCTACTGCCATATTTGCTAAATGTGCATCTGAACCTTGACAAGTGCATGTGTCAGGCTTATCAATTAACAACAGGAGGGGTCACAGACATAAGTCCAGCTGTCATGTGGTATTAATGCTGCCCATTATGGACACAAGCAATTTTCACCCATGTATTAATTATATGTTTTAAATTTGATAACACCAATGTGTTTCGTATCCCCTAAACCTCCAGGGATGTATACAGTTTAATACTGGCAACTTCTAATTGTGGGAAATACGAAAACGTCTTTTAAAACTACATTTCCCAGTAGAGACGTGCCATAGAACATGTTGCGAAACACACAATAGCCAGCAAGTGTAATTCTGGGGGGGAGGGCCGGGCTGGACCCGTCCAAGTCCAGTTTTGGATAGTCTGGCATGGTTCCATTCCATTTCAAAGAGCTTTGACGCTCAGCGTAACCTTGTCGCACTGCCACTCCAATATCCAATCACAGAGCTTGAGGGCTAATCACGGGGTTTGTAAAGCAAGGCGGATGTTGTAGTCCCAAACGATAGCTGGGGATTCTGGGTAGTGTAGTGTCTTCGGAAACTCTGTAGTGTCTAAACTCCGAAAAAACAATTTGTTTCTCCGAATCGAAGGTTAAAAACACAAAAGCATTGTACACAATTTAAACCAATCAATATTGTGTAATTAACAAGGATAAACTGATGTTTTTTAGTGGATGAGTAATGGAGATATCACTGCGTAATCATTTGACAGTGTGGGGAATACTTCCGGTTTTATTATGAAAACTTCGAGACCGGAAATACTGTTTTCACCCACGCTAACTTTACATGGAAGTTGCCCCATATACAGTACACGTTCTCCTGGCGAGACCTCAAATCATCTTCGTATATCTATCAAACTGTAGATCCTACACATCCACTGGACCTGGATTATAAAAGTACAATATACACTTCTCGCTAGAAATCTAATAAAAAAGCATTTTAATGGCCAAACTATTCCACAATTTAGGATTTTCCAGAGAGGGTTATTTGTGAATAAACGACCCTCCGGAGCGTTTGCAATCGACAGGAGCATGTTGTTTCTTACACGACCACTAGAGGGGCTACACTTTAAAACGTGTCTCTGGGTCGTATTTAGCTGCTGAACAATCGACCTATATGGTCGTTTTTTGTAGGAGGACAGGCTGCGGGAAACGCATGTCTGGAGGAAGTCCATAATCCAGCCAGGTAAGAACGTCACTAACCCTGGTTTCTCTGTTGCCCTCTGGTACGCCTCTGCCAGGGCAGCTCTCTTTTGCTCCGCACTGGTTGCTCCCCTCCATTTACCATAGCTGCAAGCCAGCAAGTAGGTAAATTAATACAACTCCACTTCAAATGGATCATCTGCTGGGTGCATATGAGGTTGGTTCATTCTGTCAGGGTGCGTGGAAAGGATCGCGGAAAAAGGTAGGACCCAAATGCAGACTACCAAAACGGAAAAAGGTTTAGAAACAAAAAGCAAGCTTTATTGCAAAGCTGATAACAAAAACATGGCATGAATCAAACGGTAGCCCAGGAAAACAACAACATAAAAACTGACCGTGAAAAACATGGAGGAACACCGGAGAGAGAAACATGAGACGTGACGTGAAGGGAGGACGAACAACATGGAGGAAGACCGGAGAGAGAAACATGAGACGTGACGTGAAGGGAGGACGAACAACATGGAGGAACACCGGAGAGAGAAACATGAGACGTGACGTGAAGGGAGGACGAACAACATGGAGGAACACCGGAGAGAGAAACATGAGACGTGACGTGAAGGGAGGACGAACAACATGGAGGAAGACCGGAGAGAAACATGAGACGTGACGTGAAGGGAGGACGAACAACATGGAGGAAGACCGGAGAGAGAAACATGAGACGTGACGTGAAGGGAGGACGAACAACATGGAGGAAGACCGGAGAGAAACATGAGACGTGACGTGAAGGGAGGACGAACAATATGGAGGAAGACCGGAGAGAAACATGAGACGTGACGTGAAGGGAGGACGAACAACATGGAGGAAGACCGGAGAGAGAAACATGAGACGTGACGTGAAGGGAGGACGAACACACAATGAACCGACAGGGGAACACAGGAAGAGACACGGGGAGGGGTAATCAAGGACCAAGAAACAGCTGGGTAATATTATGATATTACGTTACCATTGACTGTTAGCAGGCTCAATGTCGAGTCAAGGCAACATAATAAAGGAGACGGTAGCCGAAGTAATCAAAAAAAGAATTTAATTAATAATTACCACCATGGTTGAACAAAGTAAATATAAAGTAATGACAGACAAGAACACATACTTCACAGACAGGATCAGCCATAACATCACATATGTCTGTATATATATTTCCTGTTTCTTATTGTAAAGTCAGTTTTTACTCTTAATGTATCATTACGTAATCTGCAGTAACAACTAAATACTGTCCTGTAAGTGCCTTAACTGCCTCAACAAACACGCAGTCAACATGTGTGCAACATGTCCACTGTAAAGGGGTGTGCCTCAGTGAGTGCTGTCTTTAAAAGCTGTGTTAGTGGCTGTGTATACGTGCAGGTGGGCTTGCTGTATCACAGGCACTGGAGCCATGGAGTACATTTAGTGTGGATGAATGAAAAGAAAGATTCCTACAATGTGGGTTGGTTAGCCATCCTCCATCTCCAACTCTCTCTCGCCTGGCACACAGTAAAGGCTAAGTGGATAGTTGGGTCTAATGGCCTGCTGATCCTATAAATAATAGCTACACACTTTCCTCCCCATTGATCACACACCCTTGGCTGAGTGAGTGGGGGCTGTTTTATGTTGGATGGAGCTGACCTCAGAGCATGCTTGGCTGCTTTTTCATCCACATGCTTCCACTGCAAGATCTATCAAATGGCGGGTCTGTACACCTCGAGGAATGACACCGCCTAATTGGCTGCTACGAGAGAACCATCACTTAATTCTAGCGTGGAAGTGAGGGAAAGGACTGACTCTGGACAAGGTTAACTAGCTGCACTGCCAAATGTTTGGCCTTGAAAAGTTTAAAACAGGACTATACTGCATGCTTTGTGTTTCAGAGCGGAGGGGTGCAGGCCCTGTACATTTGGAGCCAGAAAAAGAAGCCCTTCAGATCATTACTGACCATCTTTCATTAAACTGGTTAGAAGATTTTGCTTTAGTTTCTTAGCAGATTGTACATCTTAATGCGGTCACACAGGTCAAGTGTCAGAGTCAGAGGCCCTCACACAAATCTATCCGAGGTCTGCTGATTTCCATTTAGAAATCACCGGGTCGAGAAGACGGAAGGTCAAAGGGCGCATAGCCTTCTCATCTTAAGTACCACAGTGTGTGTCCTTCACAGTGAGAACCATCAGGGCATGACTGCGGGGAAGATTTCACACCGAAAGAAAATGGAATATTAATATGATGTATCTACATATCTGTGTTACACTCCACAGAGGAAGACGGAATTGACTGAAATTAATATAATGTTTTTTACTGCTCGGTCCCCCTTGATTCTTCTGATACACACATTTTGGAGGACACAGCTATTGGCTATTTCCAATTTTCTCAGTTTCTCTATTTCCCTCAATCCGTCTTTGTTGAAATGTTGTAAATAACAATCATTTTTCAAACAATTATATATATGCTATGACTCTCCTAATGAGTGAAAACCAAACAACAAACATATCATTATAATATATACAGTATATATATATATATATATAATTTAGATCATGGGTCGGCAACAGGCGGCCCGCGGGCCATTGTTGGCGCGCCAGCAATAATATTTGGTCCGTAATTTTGAGAATCAAAAATAAAATATTATTTTGAGATTTTTTTTTTTTTTAACAACATAGGACTGACAGTCGCACATCAGGGTTTCCGTTAGCCGGTAATCACCGGTTTTTAGCTGGTAAAATTCATTAAAACCCGGTAAATTCATAACCTGCTGGTCAAAATGTCTGGTAATAATCAGGGAGGCTCCGATCGATCGGCCGCCGGTCATTATCGGCCGATATTCACTCTTAATAGTTTGATCGGGGCTCTCTATAAAGGCCGATCAGCAGAGCTGGATCTGATCGATATGGACATAAACGCGAGTGAAGTGTAACCGGACCGGAGAGAGAGATCAGATCAGCTGCTCCATAAGCACCTGAAGCCCCGCCCCCTGTTGAGCGCGCTGCATGAGAAACTGACCTGCTGTCAGGAGAGAGAGGGAGGGAGAGGGGAAAAGAGAGCATCCGTTTCTCCCGTGTTATTATCCAAAGTTAATGTAAACTTTTGAATAATGTACTTCATCTACTACAAGTAGTTTATTTGAATGTAATAATTATGTTGTTTGTTGTTTGTGGAATCATTTATTGAAAAATGAATCTGAACTTTTCGATCTGTAACGATTATAAACTGAAGCAATATAAAAATGACTCCCATTAACTACGTTTTAAACATCAGCATATCCGGTCATAGTCCGGTGATTACCTGCTAACGGAAACGTTGCTACACCATTCTTATTATTATTATTGAAACATGGTAAGTTTCAAATTTGTCGGGTAAAATAAATTCTGTCCCGATATATACATTCATAATGTCAACATGTTTAACTTTCTGCACTTCAGCTAGCACCTCTCAAAATGTTGGAACCAATAGAAACCACTGGGATTTTAACTTTATTTTCATGTATTACCAACGATTGCTCCTTCACACACGAAACCCTGCACCGCCTGCTTTATGCTGACTGTATGACTGTGCTTTGGGGAGGGGTGTACCAAAATACATTTATCCAGAAGCTATTTTGCTAACTTTAGCTCTATGTTTATAGGGTTAGGAGGCTTACTGTAGCTCTATGTTTATAGGGTTAGGAGGCTTACTGTAGCTCTATGTTTATAGGGTTAGGAGGCTTACTGTAGCTCTATGTTTATAGGGTTAGGAGGCTTACTGTAGTCAATTATGATATGTATTTGAAGGTGCAGCAGTTGCTCTAACACAATGTTTTTCAAAGTGGGGGCCCCGACCCCATGGGGGGCCGCCAGGGGGCGCCAGGGGGGTCACGCAAAGTTTGAGGAAAAGGGGAATTTTTAAAAAATGTTAAAGTTAAATTTGTTTGTTGTGTAGATGTTATTAATAACTGCATATATATCAATCTATGTGTCATTTGATGCCAGTCTTTTAATATTTTCTATTTATAAACATCTTTTTAAATCACACGACCGCCCTTCAAGCCAATCAGAATCGAGCTGCCACTACTGAGAGTGAAAGTGAGTATCTGCTCAGCTTTTGGAGCAAGTGAGAGCTAGTGAATATTTCGCTCTGCAGCTGGATGAGAGCACGGATGTAGCAAATATTGTTGTTTATATATATGAATATAAATATGTTTATTGTTAATATTACTGTTGAATATTATATATAATATTATTAAGGCATACTAAGTAGCTTTCAAAAATGCTAAAAATAAATGCTAATTGTTCATATTACTGTTCAAAATTATATAATATTATAAAGACAGAAATCACTTTAAAAATGCTTTAAAAATATGTTTACTGTTGAAATTACTGTTTAATATTGTGTTAAGAATATTTATAACAGAAGACACAATGAATGTAAGGGGCTCTTTAAAACCCTTTGTGCATGACTGGCGTTTTGGGGATAGATGTAAACTCTTGGAGTCATAATTCAGTCAAATCTGAACATGCAGACTCACAAAACTGAGAGTAACAATAAGTTAACATTTTGATCATAATATTTTACATTGTTGGGCGTCATGTCCCATCACCTTCCAGATTGTGCTTTAAGAGTGATACATATAAACAAAGTAAATGAACACATTTCTCTTGTACAATAAAGGTCAGCTCTCACCTGCAGAACATCTGTTCACACGGGCAACACACTCTCACTCCCTAAGCGTCCAATAGCGACGTTTGGTCAGTGTCCGTGGCGTCCAATTGTGACGCTCCTAGGCTCCTTCAGCGTCATAAAGGGACGCAAATAGCTTTCAACTGATTGCAATGTATTCCCATCTGCGTCGGGATTTGACGCTCATGGAAGCACGGCATTCGTTTATGTCGGCTGCCCTTAAAGGTAATGTGAGCGTCCATTCCCAGGAGTAAAGGATGGCAGAAGACACTACACTACCCAGAATCCCCAGCTATCGTTTGGACTACACCATGTGCTCTTGACAAACCCTGTGATAGTCCTCAAGCTCTGTGATTGGAGAGTGTGCTCCGAGGGTTAAGCCGATTCTCGAACAGCACTTGAAATGGGATGGAACCACGGCAGATTGTCCAAAACTGGATTTGAACGGGTCCACCGCGTCCCCCCTCCCCCACCCCGTCCCCAGAACTACACATGCTGGCTATTCTGTTTCGCAACATGTTCTCTATCTATGGCACGTCTCTACTGGGAGTTGTAGTTTTAAAAGACGTTTTCGTATTTCCCATAATAAGAAGTTGCCAGTATTAAACTGTGTACATCCCTGGAGGTTTAGGGGACAGGAAACACTCACATTTAAAACATATAATTAATAAATGGGTGAAAATTGCTTGTGCCCATTATGGGCAGTATTAATATATATACCCACATGCCAGCTAAGGTCAGAAGAGCTTTATTTAACAGCTGGTCTTATGTGTGTGACCCCTGTGATAACATTACATTACATTCATTGATAAGCCTGAAACATGCACTTGTCAAGGTTCAGAGGCACATTGTGCAAATATGGCAGTAGCCATCGATCAGCTTAAGATAAGATATACTTTATTGATCCCAAGTTGGAACATTTGCGTTACATCAGCATGTGTAACAGTTAAATATGCAGTTGTGTTTATTTGAAAATCATTTAGTATAATCACACAAATTCTGTGTTTTATATTTAACAATTCTGTGTTCTTTATTTATTGATTGTTCAATACCTGACAAGGCCGGAGATGAAATATCTACATACATCTTATATGTATAATACATTATGTATAATATCAGTTAAAATAAGTGCTTCAACATAGTTAACATTGCTGGAGGTGTGCACACATATTGATAGATGTCTTGTAATGCACTATTGAGGAACCTGCGACCCAAGTTTTTCATTCAGTGCAGAACTACACCACAGTTGTGTAGGCCTATAAGATATGTCAATAAACCTTAGACAATCTTGAAATCTTGAACGGGATGTGCAAAATAGTCATTACATACAGTCTTTAATTAACAATTAGTAGAGAATAACGAGTAATGAATATACTTTATAGGGATCCTATTCATATCTAATAATAAAAATATTGAAATTCAATAACATGCTTTAACCACCAGGTGTCTCTTTATATCATCTGTGCACCTTTATGGTGTAAATACAGCCTATCTACCAATTGGATCAAATATAAAAGTGAGCCGAATTAGTGTTGATACTGCAAGGAGACGTATTGTGTGAAAAGAAATGTAAGATGTTGTTTAATGGCTGATATATTTATGATCCACGTCACGTTTTCAGTTCCTCATGTTTGTCTTCTCATCAGGGCTCTATAAATACAGAACTACGGCAGATATGTAATATGTAATGCAGCCGAACCGTGTATTACAATGCCGTTATGTGATGACTTTCAAAGAGAAAAGCAAGCACACTCGGAATAAGGTATTATTATTATTTTGGTCTGTTTCCGGTATTTGTTAATGACGATGTGCTGTGAGATGTGAGACTGGAATTGCACAGGGGGAAATAACGTAGGCTATCTTTAGATGCGGATTTTGTTAAACTAATATGTTTAGGCTGTGGACCAACACTATACATTGACGGGGAAGGGGGTAGCAATAAAGATAACACCATTAAACAGTTACACAACATAACAGAAATAATATCGATAGCAGCGTCCCTAGCAACCACCTTGGTAACAATGAAAACGTCGCGATTTCCTGAAGTAATCTTCGTAATAACTAGCAAACTAAAGATCATGTACATCCACTGCACACATAATCTGAAATAACAACTCATATTTCTCGCATCAAATGACATCAAAACGCATTTTAATGGCCAAATTAACTTTAAAATAGACCTTTTCTACCGAGAATAAAACGAATTTCGGCCATGTTTTCTTTTTCTGCAGGGAGACATTTGAAGATCACGTGACATAGACGCCAGCCATCGGAATGAATGGTGAAAAAAACGGGGTTTGTCAAACAGAGCACATGGTGTAGGCCAAACGATTGCTGGGGATTCTGGGTAGTGTAGTGTCTTCTGCCATCCTTTACTCAGAAAATTATTTGTTTCTCCGAATCGAAGGGGAAAAATACAAAAGCATTGCACACAATTTAAACCAATCAATGTTGTGTAATTAACAAGGATACTCTGGTGTTTTTTAGTCAATGAGTAGTGCAGATATCACTGTAAAATCAATCGACAGTAAGAGGAGTACTTACTTCCGGGTGTAAAATTCTCCGTTATCCAATGAGAATGGACGCTCACATTGCCTTTAAGGGCAGCCGGCATAAACGAATGCCGTGCTTCCATGAGCGTCAAATCCCGACGCAGATGGGAATACATTGCAATCAGTTGAAAGCTATTTGCGTCCCTTTATGACGCTGAAGGAGCCTAGGAGCGTCACAATTGGACGCCACGGACACTGACCAAACGTCGCTATTGGACGCTTAGGGAGTGAGAGTGTGTTGACACGGGAGGCACTTTGAATACTTGGGTCATTTTACTTTTCTCCTGAAGACATTCCAAAGATTATTCCTCCTCCATTATGAAGCTCACTTTCAATAGAATACAGTGGAAGCCTGTGTGACATGTGGCTTGTGTAAACAGTCATATAAGGAGGTGACTCAAACCTTGTGTGTGTGTGTGTGTGTGTGTGTGTGTGTGTGTGTGTGTGTGTGTGTGTGTGTGTGTGTGTGTGTGTGTGTGTGTGTGTGTGTGTGTGTGTGTGTGTGTGTGCGATGTATGAAAAGACATTTGGAATGTGTTTGAACAAGTCTATTTTTTCCACCTATTTCAGGCAGATAATAAAATGCTGCAAGAGCGTGGCTTTTTATTGCAAGAAGTAACGCTCAAGGATATAGTCTGATATAAATAAGGAAGCCAAGCACTTTTATACACAATGAGATGATGTTTCTATTAAAAACATATGCTTTAAAGTGTGCACATACTGTAATAATGGAAACAGATTCATATGTGGAGGTCCTACCCAAGACACATACTCTCTGTTAGAATGTGAATAAAGAGCTGAAACAAGAGAGTGCATGTGATGTTCAACAGTGCACGTGAAGGTGTGGGATATGAGGAATTTAAGAACCTCAACAGAAATCAAAGGTGGAACCTGAGTCTTACATTGTTAATCTCTCAGCTATAGCCAGATATCATTTAACAATGTTTGAAATGCTGCTGTTCCGATATTAGATCATGAAATAGTTCAAATGTACTTTACAAAAGAAATACTGTACGTGCAGATGTACAACAACCCGCAGAGATACAGTACAGTAGGGGTTTCATTATAGGTACCATCTGATAAAGTAGTATAGTAGTAGTATAGTAGCAGTTGGAATTTATGTCACCTATTTAAAATATACTTTCCAGATTTGATTTTTAAATTACATATAAAGAAAGCAAAAAGTAGAGTACATTATGAGCAGGGCTGTGTGTAAAGATCCAGCCTGAGAATCACCATCTGTCATGCTCAACACTTCACATTGAGCGGAGGAACTCTTCAGTAAAACTCTTTTATTTGTATGCATCTCAAAGAACAACCGAGTGAAAGAACTGATGTCCTTACTGGAGAGATGGGTTCCCCCTGAATCAGGTGTGCTGTTCTTTATAACAACACCAAGACATCCAAGAGAAAAACATAAGAAACGCGGACTCTTAAAACGTCTAAGTATTGACCAGCTGACCATCACCAGAGCCCGAGGATGATCACATTCTGCTAGTCTACATCCATCCTCATGTTTGATATCAACACATCATTACCCAGGAGTCCATTATGGGGGGGGAGTTCAAACAAAAGAAAAGGCTGCTGGCAAATCATACCGTCTGGGATTCCACAACTCTCTTTTGTAATTACCCAGCATGCAGCTGCTTCTCACACTGCTCCACGGACACACCCCCCTGGACAAAGCTCACTGAATAGTAATACAGAGTCTGGCTCAGTACCAGGTATTGATAATGCCATATGCAGTTTAAATGAGTCTTGGTGGGTGCTAATCAATAGTGCACAATTGTCAGGCCTTTACACTCACCTCTGGCCTCTCCTGATGGACATCGATTCTGACTTAAGTGGACCTAAAAGCCGGAGGAGAAGACCAATGGTGTCTGGGGCAGGTAAACAGAGTCCCAGAGAATAAACATGGTAGGTTTGGGAGGATTGGTGTGTGTGTGTGTGTGTGTGTGTGTGTGTGTGTGTGTGTGTGTGTGTGTGTGTGTGTGTGTGTGTGTGTGTGTGTGTGTGTGTGTGTGTGTGTGTGTGTGTGTGTGTGTGTGTGTGTGTGTGTGTGTGTGTGTGTGTGTGTGTGTGTGTGTATTCAACTGTCTAGTCAAAAGAAAGGGAAACAGGCAGCTGCATGGACGGCAGAAACACAACAGAGGGTGGCTGGGTTTACGGGTTGCCTCATCTGACAGATATGATTACAACGCAGTGACCACTGGTGCTTGTCGATGGTGAAAGGAATGAGTGACACACATACGTGTCATTTATACTGGGGACGCTGGGGACATGTCCCCAGCACTCTTGGAAATGGACCATTTTGTCCCCACCACTTTATATTAGGATCCTTTGTTAAAAATGTCCTGAAAATAGGGTGCACAAAGAACTGTACACTTTGAGTGTGTTTGCACAACAGTATTTGTACAATCTGGAAGACTGTAAACACGTATTGGGTGTATTTCTGGTAACCCAAGTGGTGTCATTTGGACCGGCGACCCTTTTAATATAATAATTACTACTAATGTTGCTATGGGATATGGTATTAGGACGAATAAAGATCAGCAATATGCTTTCCTATTTTGTGTTTGCTTTTCTTTATAAAAACATATTTTTGGATGAAAAATACTTGTATTATAATTTTAAGTTATAACATAACAATGTTTACCCCCTGGTAAGTGTATAATCGCTGCGGGGGATCAGTTCACACGCATCATTTTAACATGTAATTCCCTTATGTAACATCAACATGTGCTGCTATTTTATTATTGGTGCATATAATGTAGCTCCGCCTGCCTCGCATCACCGTTCACTGCTAGGAGAATCACTTCACAGCTTGGCTTCTTGCAGGCAGAGCAGTTGCTTGCATCTCAGGGAATACGTGGGTATTTGCTCGTGCCACTTCTGATCATACATGTTCATTAGAATGGACGCAGAAAATCCTCCAGAAAGATGTTTATGCTAAAACAAATAACCATAGATACTAAAGTAGTTTATCATTACCTGCTATTTGAAGCATGTGTCGCTGCAACCCTCAGTATTTCAGCATCGACTGGTTGTTCGGTGCTGCTGGGGTTGAACCAATGTATCAGAGATGCAGTCTATCCAAGCGTCACGTTGGCCAGCAGAAACTTGGCAGTACCATTTATATTGTGAACAAGATTCATTTCTTGATCTGTTTTCAATATGCCAAAGCTTTGCCCTTTGAGAGGTGAACAATTTGTTATTGTGTGTGTTTTGTTTTCGCTGAGTAAAAGACAACATTTATCTGAACTCCATATCCCACGTGCCCTGGGGCGTGCCATCACTGTGAAGGATTGATTATGATATGGTGGCAAATTGCACTCAGTGACTGAGGGTCATTGGATCCACCCGTAAGAGACAGTGTTGTGGCCATAGAGACAGAGACGGGGGTCCAGGGGGCCGCAGACAGCTGATAGTGTGCACCTATACTGTCATCAATGCTCTACATCTTCCCAACGCCCAGATCCCATTGCACATGTTGGATTTCAGACAGAACATATAGCAGTACAACATTCTGATTGATATTACAGGCACATGTTTTAAGATGACAGATCCAGCAGCTACTGTATACAAAATTGTCAAAAATAATTGTTATATTTCTTGTTCCGTCACAAACATCTAATGTGCAATAAAGCTTTGTTTTTCATCTCTGTTCAAAAACAGCTCTCTTCTAAGACTGATCTTGAATCTGACTTGATGGCACACTATAACATCATGAAGCCCTCACATATCCGGACTGATGCTTTTCCTTCTTCACAGTCATCACAGTCCTGTCTCAAAGCTATGTTTCTTTAACTGTCTTTGAATATTCATTTATGGTATGGTGCTTGAAGAGTATACTTCTACGCACTTCTGCACTTTAGGAAATATATGTTTCCCATTCTTTTTATTGGTGCGCCTCCCCCTTAATATTATATTATATATATACTTATTATATTATATATATACTTATTATATTATATATATACTTAATATTATATCACAATGGGGTCCAACTGCCAAACGCGGCAGGAACTAAGCTTACCCACAGGCTGTCCACAAAAAGTAAAATCATAAAATGTTCATTGTCCTATGACTTATTTAAACTATGTTGGAGATTGCTATGAGGTTTTAGAAATAAAAGGTAAATGCACATTTTTGACTTTAATCAATTTACTAGGCTAAAGGTACCCTTCCACACCGTAATTAATACCCATCATGTATAGCAGGGTCAGTTTCAGTAAATATTAGATGTTTCCCTACCTTCGCCCAAACATATGTTTTAAAGTCAATAAAATAAATGTTAAAGCATCCCTGAGCCTGAGTTGCATCACCATCTCCATCCTGCTGCAGTGATGAAGCACTCTGCTCGGCTCTCACACAGCATGACAGCTGATCGCCGAGCAGCTGACAGGAAGTGCTGTAAAGTTGGGCTTCATGTGACAGCTAACTTTACTAAATGCAAAGCATGGTGAGAAAAGACTTCCTGAAAGGCAGACGACTCCTCAGAAATGACCATGCCTGTTTCAGTGGAGGATGACGCTGTCAGAACCACAAAGCAGACTCCTCATCACTCACTGACTCACGTAGTGCTGTGATGTAGCGTTATGTGCAGGTAAATCATTACACATGCTCCTCAGGGAGAGGATCTGTTTGGTTCAGCTGCTACGTTCTGCTTCATGTTCCCTCTGCATCCTCTGAACTGTTTGTCTAACAAGGCAACACGGGGAAAGTGATTGGTCCATTTAGTGCAGATGAAAAAGTGATTACTGAACTTTTTGGTCATTAGTCGTTGAGTGTATATCTCAAAAGAGATTTCTATAATGTATGAAAAGGATATTCAAGTGTGGTGTGAGTGAACAATGTTCTGAATAGGAGCAGCTTTCCTCTGAAGGAGAGTAATACAAATCAAGTACAATAACTTCCCTCCCTTCATAGCGTATGAAGTGTATGAAGTAGGCAGATTTGTAGTGTGGAAAATGAAAAGAAGAAAAGGTTCAACAGGTCGCATTGTAGAACTTTCGAACAGTGTTCTTACAATATGTTGATTAATCAACTGATTTACACAAATGTATGTTCAATCTAGTAACTGACCCGAGGCTCCACCTGTTCACAACATCCACACATTAACATGAAGGTCAAACACCGGGGCTAAGGTCTCGTTCATCTCAATCATTTCATATCCACACCACACTGAACGACATCACACTGATCAAAGTATTTATGCTGCCTAGAGGAGGCTCTTTGAAAATCTTGAATGTCAACATAATAAACCACGGCCCTGTCACACAGATGACTGTTATTAAACCCTCTCAGGCCAGACGAAACTCCACCAAAACATGTATATCCACTGCTGCAGGCTGAAATCATCGTATATCCACAGATGACATTTGTTCAAGAAGAAGCAAAATGCAGCCTTGACAACCCGACAACCGTTCATCTTCCTGTCAGTCCACGGAGTGTGTGTGAAGGTTTCTGAGAACCAAGGAGCTGGAGAGTGCCCTGCAGACCTGGAGCTTCCTTATCGTGCCATTTATTTTCCAAATTGTCCCAATTTTATTTATTTTGGAAATGTTCTCTTGAAACTAAGACCACAGTTGGTCCCTAACTTTAACCAAGTGCTGTTTTAATTTCACAATAAAGTTAATAGTTATATTATGTTTGATATTAACTACACCACTGGTTTTTTAACCTGCACCGCATAGTGGTTAAATCACGTTATTGCATTTTGTTGTTGAATAAGTTATATTTGATGAAAACAATTAAATATTAAGAGTAGCCTACATACAAAATTGGGGGAAAGTAGAAGGTCAATGATAGAAATATAGAATAGAAGATATCAAGAAGATACTGTAGTGATCTCTACAATAAAACAGCTAGTGGACGACGTCCAAAGATATTAACAGGAGGATGTGCAAAACAGACAAACTAATAAGGCTTTATTTAAACATTAAAATAAGTGGAGTGGAGCCTCGCAGTTTTTCAGGTTGATAGCTCATTAGCTAGCCAACATGTATCTAGCAAATGTTTAGCAAAATATTAGAAGTGAGGATACTAGACTAACGTTAGGTCTACTGTAATAGCCTCACTTTTAATAGTTTGCAAAACATTAGCTAGCATAGTGTTTTGCAGTTGCTAGCAGCTTATTGGGATTTTATGCTAGACAGACAGGCATTGGTTTGATATAATAAATGAAGCATTATTGTTAGTTAAGCATGTCAGCCTGCAGCCCCACTTCTTGTCTCTCTCTAACTCATAGCAGATGGCTGCACTAAAGAAAAGGGCACACAGAGGAAACCAGTTGTAAGATGTTTAAAAGTTAATTAAACATAATATAGGCTATGCTTAAATGCATTTCAAAGAAGTTGTGTTGAGTTGTGTTGGAGTTTGTGTTATTCTACATTTTGACACCAAGATTTTTTTTTTTACTGCAAATGTATATCGGTTCCAAATATCGGTTATCGGTCTCCTTGATTACTAATAATCGGTATCGGCCTTGAAAAAGCCATATCGGTCGATCCCTACTATCTGCAGCAGCTAACATCTACCTGGAGCTATCTCACCAACCACAGCTTTCAGTATGCCACCAAAGAAGGTGCAGATGGACAGCAAAGAAGGAAAACCAGAGGAGGATCTGGTCTCTCTTGCTCAGGTAACAGAGTTACTAAATCAGCAGAAAGACATGTTTACTGCACTCTTACAGCAGCAACAGGAGAACTTCAGAGGCTTTGTTAAAATGATTATGGATTCTACTAACACGAGGCTGGATGCCATTACAAGGGAGGTTCAGGAAATCAGGTCTAGCATTCAATTTACTCAAAAGGATACAGATGACATGAAAACTCAAAATGTGAAACAGTCTGTACACTGTAAGTCTATTCAAGCTGACATCTTGAGAAATAGTGACGGTCTGTCAGCTGTCACTGACAAAATGGAATATGCAGAAGGACAATCGAGAAGGAGCAACGTGGTTCTTGACGGCATCGGTGAGGAGCCTGGGGAGACCTGGGCGCAAACTGAGGAAAAGGTGAAAGACATTCTTGTGGACAAGCTCAAGCTTCAACGAGGCATTGAGATTGAGCGAGCTCACCACACTGGGAAGCCAGCCACTAACAATACCAGACCCAGACCCATAGTAGTGAAGTTCCTGAGGTTCAAGGACAGATCAGTGGTTTTGGAGAGAGCCAACAATCTAAGAGGGACGAACATCTACATTAATGAAGATTACACTGAAGCAGTCAGAATGAAAAGGGGAAGCGCAGGAGAGGGGGAGAGATTGCCTTCCTGAGGCATGACAAGCTGATAATCCGCCCCCACAGCACTCCAGAACCTAATTGTATCACTGGACTTTTAAGGTATATCTGATATGAACTAATTATGAACACATGACAATAATGTCACATTCTGTTAATCTGCCAAAGAAGGGAATGTTACTTTCTCACTTGAATGTGTGTAGTTTGAGGAATAAGGTGCATGAACTGTGCCATTTGGTAGAATCAAATAATATACACAAACTGGCTATCTCAGAATCACACCTGGACTCATCCTTTGATGATTCAGAGGTTGCAATGCATGATTACAATCTGTTCAGAAAGGATAGAGATAAGAATGGGGGCGGCGTTTTGATCTATGTACAAAATCAGATTCCAGCTAAAGTACGATACGACCTAATGAAAAATGAAATAGAAGCTTTATGGTTACAAATACAATTGCCAAATTTAAAACCCATATTAATTGGATGCTGTTATAGGCCACCGAGTGCCAATTCAAACTATCTAGATGGTATTTGTGAAATGGTAGATAATAAGGCTGAGTGTAATAGCGAAATATATTTCATGGGAGACCTGAATATCAATGCCTTCAATGAGAAATGCCCCATGTGGAACAAGATTGCATTAGCTGCCAAAATGTGTAATATGACTCCGGTAATAACATCACCAACCAGAAGGGCTACAAATAAACGTGGGGCTATTACAACGACCTGCATTGGCCACATATATACTAACAGGCCAGAGCACTGCACTAAAGGGTTGTCACTCACAGTTGGCTTTAGTGATCATAATCTAGTTGCTATAGTACGCAAGACCAAAATACCTAAGGCTGGCTCCAAGATAAATGATAGAAGGTCTTATAAAGGGTTTAATCAGGAACAATGTGTAGAGGAGGTCAAGAATGTGCAATGGTTTGATGTTTGCCATGAGGAAAACCCAGAAAAAAGCAATGGGAGTATTTATGAAGTCCTTTCATGGGGATTGCCGATCAGCGTGTTCCTATGAGAAAATGGTCTGCCGGTCAAAGTGTGCACCTTGGTTGAATGACGAGATGAGAAGTTTAAAGGTCCAACGAGATGATGCTAAACACACTGCAGACAGAACAGGTTCTCTATGTGACAACAACATTACTGTAAACTAAGAAATGCGGTAACCAAATTGAATAAATGTAGAAAGAGGGAATACTACATGCAGGAAATCAGTGATTATGAAAATATTGAATAACATAATGGGGAGGAACTCAAACATGCATCCTTCTTTATAGAAACCGAGGGTAAATTCATTACCAAGCCAGCAGATATTGCAAATCATTTTAATGATTATTTTACAAATAAAGTAGATAAGCTGAGGAATGCCATGGGTGCAGTCAAGGACACAGTGTCACATCACATCATTAAAGTCGTATCATGAGGGAAAAGCAGTGCCATGTTTGAATTCCACAATGTTACAGAAGAATATGTTGAAAATATGCTTTTCCATCTGTCCGGTGATAAATCTCCTGGGATTGACAACTTGGATGGTAAACTGCTCAAAATGACGGGCAAATACATTTCCAAGCCATTGAGTCATATTTGTAATAAAAGCTTAGAGCAAGGCGTGTGCCCCGAGATCTGGAAGGAAGCCAAGGTCATCCCATTACCCAAGGGATAAATGAAAAATCCTCTGCTGGTTCCAATAGTCGACCTATAAGTCTCCTCCCAGTGTTAAGTCAATTAATAGAACAAATAGTATACCCCCAATTCAATACTACTTTTCAAGTAACAATCTGACAACGAACTACCAACATGCCTACAGAGATGGTCACTCTACAAGTACAGCACTTGCACAAATGACCGACGACTAGTTAAAGAGCATGGATGATAGGAGGCTTGTGGAGCTGTGATGTTAGACTTTAGCGCAGCTTTCGATGTAATCGATCATAGTCTGCCTGCTGTAACAAACTCAAATGCTATGGCTTTGGTTCTGTTGCTATGGCTTTGGTTCTGTTGCTATGGCTTTGGTTATGTTGCTATGTGTTGGATGGAGAGCTTCCTGACTAGTGCCGGCTTTCACACCAGCGCTTTTCAGTTTCTAGCTCCGAGCGGGAGCTTTTCTGGTTCAGCTCCCCAACGGCACCCATTACGGCGCTCACAACAACAACAACAACAACAACAACAACAGCAGCGTCGGGTCGATGATCGTGTTGCTTTTAATCACACGAAGCCAGAATAAATTGAATAACGACTTCTCCAACCTTATGCTTTTCTCCAGAGTGCCGTGTGTTCATTGTTTATTAATGTGTTTCTGCAGCATTTACCGACCGCTGCAGTGCTGCTCTTCCACGGGAGTTCATTCTCCCGTTAGCTCCCGGTTAGCTCACACTGCAGCGGCCGCTCTAAAGTATTCACTGTCCGACTCACACAAGCAGCTGATGCATATCCCCAGTTCCCCTTAGCCTAAGTGAATGTGTGTCAGTCTGAATTGACACTGTTTGGTATCACAACGCTGTTATGAAAGTTTCTCTCGTATAAAACGGGTGATGTTGGCATAGCAACCGAAGCTAAACTGACTACTTGCATCCGATAGCTGCAATAATACAAAACAACACGTCTGCCTCTCTCCACAATGATCGATAACAGTGAACGGATGGTCAAAGTAAGGTACAAATAAAACAGAATCACACGAAGCCTGGTTAGTGTTGCCTGGACTTATAAAGTGTATTTATAGGCACTACTGCTTGTAGGCAGGCATAACAGTCGACCCATGGGAGGTGGGTGTTAGTTTTCCTGCACGCCTCGACGTAAGAGAGACGTAAGCGACGTCGCCTCTTAGCTCCAAAGCTCTTGCCTCTGGACCGACAATTTTTTGGAGCTGGAATGAAGCGGATTCCGGAGCTAAGAGCCGGCGCCGCTGCGGTTGTGAACGTGAACAGGAGAACCCGGCGCTTTTCAGGCTCTAGCTCCGAGCCGGGGCTGAAAAGGCGCTGGTGTGAAAGGGGCATAGGAGAAGGCAGCGAGTTTTTCAATGGGAGCTTTTCTGAAAGTAAGGTGTTGCAGTGTGGGGTCCCACAGGGGAGTTCGCTTGGGCCTTTGTTGTATTCTATATTCACAAATGACCTTCGTTACGTATTAAATAAGTCCAGTGTAATAATGTATGCTGATGATTCCACAATGTACAGTGCAGCATCAACATGCAGTGAGTTAAACAATCTACTTAAAATAGAGATTAAAGCCATAGCAGACTGGGTCAACAATAACAAACTGGTACTCAACATTGCAAAAACAAAAGCAATGGTGTTCGGATCCAGACATATGTTAAGCAGCAATCCTCATTAAGCCTGACGCCGGCTGGTCAGCCAGTGGAACAGGTCAACGAGACTAAGTTGCTTGGCATTGTTCTTGATTCTGGTTTACGGTGGACAAAGCAAATTGACAGTATCGTAACTAAAATGGGAAAGGAGCATAGCTGTGGCGAGAAAATGTACAAAGTATGTAACACCAACCACTTTGAAACAAGTCATTCAGTCTCTGGTTTTGTCACATCTTGAGTACTGTCCGGTCACATGGTCATCAGCAGCAAAAACACATTTACAGAAATTACAAATAGCTCAAAACAAGGCTGTTAGACTAGCTCTCCACTGATCGAAGCACTCTCATATTGGAGTTATGCATAGAAACCTATCATGGCTTCCGGTTGAGAAACGTCTGCAATCTGGTGTCATCACTTTTCTAAAAAAATTCCAATTTAGCAAAAAACCACTGTATTTATGATCAAATAGTTTACACAAGAGATGAGCATGACCACAAGACTAGACAAGCTACATCAGGCCATCTACGGGCCACCCTAAAACCCAGGACACATCTTCTGAACTCTTCAGTGTCTTATAGAGGAATGGAACTCATTGCCAAACTACTTACTGAAATAGGAGTCCAGAGCCTCTTTCAAGAAGAGATTGAAGGGCCATCTACTAATGACCAAGTACCCTGTGAGCTGTGAACCCTAATTTGATCTCATGCTTTGTACTGGTGGGTGTCTAGTGCACTCATCCTTGGCTGAGATTGATATTGAAAGTGGATGAGATTGTTGATGATGTTGGAAATTGTTGATGATATTGGTGATGTTGTTAATGATGTCAGGAATTATGTCTTGAATGTTGTTGTACTATTGTTGTATTATTGTTGTATTGTTTTAAGTGTCGGACCCCAGGAAGAGTAGCTTTTGTCAAGAGCAAAATCTAATGGGGATCCTTAATAAACATAAACATAGACCACAACACAGAGAAATACTGATAGAAATGTGTGTAGTTGTTGATACATTGCTGACAGAGGGAACTACATTTGAATACAGATTTAAGAAATATCAGTTTTTGAGCATGTCATAAGCATGTTTTGTCTTGACTATACAACTATATTATAATAAAATAATATAGTAGTTATATTATTGATTATGATTATTAGTAGAAGTAGTTTATTTGCATTCATTATATTTTAATCTTTTTGAGGCTAGTATTTGGCAGGAAATGCAGACGTAGTCACCTGTAAACGCATACTGGACGACATTTATCTCACTGTATAGAAAAGTAATTGTGTTGATAATAATAATAAACTGGAATTAATTTGCAAAGTAGCCCTACTTTGTTTAAAAAAAAATGTGTTCACTCCTGTCAATGGGGGGGGGGGGGGGGGGCGGCCCTGTATAGAACAAGTTGCAAAACACAATAGCCATCATGTGTAGTTCTGGGGGGGGGGGAGTTGAAATCTAATCAAAAAGCATTTGTAATGCCCAAACTATTCCACCATTTAGGATTTTCCAGAGAGGGTTATTTGTGAATAAACGACCCTCTGCGATCAACGGGAGCATGTTGTTTCTTACACGACCACTAGAGGTGCTACACTTTAAAACGTGGACTATGGGTCATAATAAGCTGCTGAACAATCAACCTATTTGGTCGTTTTTCGTAGGAGGACAGGCTGGTATGTTTACAGATCTGAAGAACCGTGGTCTATTCGACGGTGCATTTTTGGACAAAAGTGTACTTCAGTTCTGTTTCATGGGCATCATTCAGGTAAGCTAAAATGCAGTATATAATTGTCATGTTTTTATAATTGAACACATACGACCTTCTCTACACAAAACAAAGCAATATGCTGTAAACATTCTCTAATTAGCAGACACTGCATGGCTGTTTTTTTTTTAAGTCAGGCACGTTAAATATCAATTTCAAGATGATGTTAAAAGAACATTAAGGGATGCAAATGAAAGAGAGAGTATGGTAGAAGAGATACCTGAGTAGAAAACAGGAATCATACTTCTGATAGTTCATCATACAGGGAAAATGTGGTTGTTTATTGAGATGAATTAACTTTATTTTCCTTTTTTTTTTATTTAAAGCCATCTCATCCAGGACGAGTTGGATGAGACCACCCTGTGTGTGGGATTCACATGTCATCAGACCATCAAAGAATGACAGCAGTACCCAGCGGTCTGCCCAAGTCATGTACATGTTCCCAGAACTCTACACAACTGAGACTGCATTTGTAATGCAGGGGAAAGGAAACCTCCAGCCCCCTATGGGTCCATGTGCCGCGTTATGTCCCCCCGGGGCCGGGGGCCCGGGAAACGTAAGCACATTACGTCCAGGAGGGGGTCAGATGCCCACTGACCACAGCCAGAGATCGGGGTTGTACTAAAAAAGAGTATATTACATATTACTTTATACTAACTAAACTACACTACTTCGTTACTCTCTACATAAGTTACTTGTTACTTTACTCGTACTTTACTCTTCAGGGCCGGCCCGCCCTCCCCTACAGGCAGATCATGCAGACTGCTAAAGTTTCAAATGTTCTCTTTAGTTCAGTTTCCATTGTCGCATAAGACTGATCCAGATCCTGATGTTTTCCTATCTGACCGTGCTGTCCTCTGTCTCCTGCTATCTGTATTCGTGCGCAGTCTATCTCTGAACGATGGTGATTCCACTGTGCACATGGGCAACATTTCCTCTACTATGAAGGATGCTACACAGCCTGTCCATCTCTGCTTTGGTTACCGGTCCTCCAAATTCTAATTTGTGTTGCTTCCGCGGCGGCGCACACATCCTCACTCTGGGTTTGTGGGGTCCTTAGCTATTAGCTTCACCTTAGATGTGTTCTTTGCAGGCGTTTGTTGTTTGTTTATATGCCGTCTGGATTAACGAATAAAGCTCATCGGACTCAACCACGTTCTCCGATAATTTGTTGGAACACAAAGAGAGGCGCGTCAAAAACCACAACCCGATAAGAGGTGGCTATTAAGACAAGGATTAAAACGCCACCACAAGGTTTGACGTGGTGTTTCCAGCAGTGGATAACAGCTACTGGCCTGGGACACAGTTTGCACCTCACCGTCACATTCCTGTCTATTCTTCGGACCAACTCAAAATAATGGGCATACCTCCACCCTCGAAAGTTATCACTGATCTCAGCAATGTTTATGCAGCACTGCACGTGGAGATGTGGAGTCGCGCAGATTACGTACATATAAACCTGCGGCGGACACCCCTCTTGTCTGTCAGTGTGATTATGACTGATTTTTAGTAAGTAATGAAGTAACCTCGTGTCGGGGCAATGTTAGTAACTGTAGTGTGATTACTGAATTATAAAAGTAACGCGTTACACTACTCCGTTACCGACAAAAGTAATATTATTACAGTAACGTGTTACACCCAACTCTGCCCACAGCCCCCCTCATCAGTCCTGCGTTTGCCCCAGTAAGCACAGACAGTCAGACTGTAGCCAGGCTGACAGAGAGCCACATCTCGATTGAGCCTTCTATTCCATATCACTCAGTAGTAATGATTTTATGTGCTTTTTTTAACGATAAAATTGTTACTCTAAGAAACAAAATAATGACCTCTTGCCTTTGACCAGTTATAGTGTTATCAACAGCTCCCGGAAACGTAAGTTCTAATATACACTAGATAGGTAGAACTAGAATGCTTTTCAGCCATAAACCTTTAACAATACATTCAATGATTCTCTCTTCTAAACCATCAACGTGCATGTTAGACCTAATTCCAACTAAGCTGTGAAGAAGTTTTTCCATTAATTAGCACTCTTTATTAAATATTATGAATATGTCTTTATTATCAGGCTATGTTCCACACTCATTCAAAGTAGCAGTGATAAAACCGCTTCTTAAAAAGCACAACCTCGATCCAGAGGTTTTAGCCAACTATAGACCTATTTCTAATCTTCCGTTCCTCTCAAAAATTCTTGAGAAAGCGGTCGCAAAACAGCTGTGTGATTACTTAAAAACAATGATTTATTTGAAGATTTTCAGTCTGGCTTTAGAACACATCATAGCACAGAGACAGCTCTGGTTAAAGTCGCAAATGACATTCTAATAGCCTCAGACAAGGGACTTGTCTCTATTCTTGTTTTTGCTCGATCTCAGTGCTGCATTTGATACTATCGACCATGATATCCTATTGCAAAGACTAGAGCACTTAGTTGGCATACAGGGAACTGCTTTAGGCTGGTTTAGGTCCTATCTATCTGAACGCTCTCAGTTTGTACGTTGTTAACGATGAATCTTCCACGCAAACCAAAGTTAGCCATGGAGTGCCACAGGGCTCAGTGCTCGGACCTATTTTGTTCACATTATATATGCTTCCGTTAGGCAATATTATAAGGAATCATTCTGTAAACTTTCATTGTTATGCGGATGATACTCAACTATATTTATCAATCAAGCCTGATGAAATTAATCATCTAAATAAAATTCAAGACTGCCTTAAGGACTTAAAAACGTGGATGACCTTACACTTTTTGATGTTAAACACGACCAAAACTGAAGTTATTGTACTTGGCCCGAAGAATCTACGAAACAAATTATCTAAAGATATCCTAACTATGGATGGCATTCATTTGGCCTCCAGTGAGACTGTAAGGAATCTTGGTGTTATATTTGATCAGGATTTATCCTTTAACGCCCACATAAAATCAATTTCAAGGACCGCCTACTTCCATCTACGTAACATTGCAAAAATCAGGCATATCTTGCCTCAAAACGATGCAGAGAAACTAGTCCATGCATTTGTTACTTCTAGGCTGGATTATTGTAACTCTTTATTATCAGGGAGTACCAAGAAGTCAGTCAAGTCGCTTCAGCTGATTCAAAATGCTGCAGCTCGTGTACTAACCAGAGTTAGGAAAAGGGACCACATTACTCCTGTTCTGGCTGCCTTACACTGGCTCCCTATAGAACACAGGATAGAATTTAAAATGCTTCTTCTCGCCAAAGCCCTTAATGGGCAGGCGCCATCTTACCTTAAAGAACTCATTATACCCTACTGTCCTACTAGGGCATTGCGTTCCAAGAATGTAGGGTTGTTGGTTGTTCTAGTCTCTAAAAGTACAATGGGAGCCAGAGCCTTTTCTTATCAAGCTCCACATTTGTGGAATCAGCTTCCAGTTTGTGTTCGGGCGGCAGACACCCTATCCGTTTTTAAGAGTGCGCTTAAGAACTTCCTTTTTGATAGAGCTTATAGTTAGGGCTGATTAGATTCAGCCCCTAGTTTTGCTGATATAGGCTTAGTTTGTCGGGGGACATCTTACTTCTCTCTGTCTGTACCTGTGTACTCTCATTTTCCGATTAACCCAGCTTCCCCAAATGTCTTTCTTTTTGGTGTCTATATACTCCGGGATCCGGAGTCATGGATGATCCTGCGGTCCTGTGTCCTGGATCGCGAGCCCTGGATCGCGAGTCGTGGCTGTGGTCCTGGATCATAGGTCCTGGATGGATATCCTCGTGGATTCATCTTCCTATTATACACACATGCATTTCCAAACATTTGGACTACCTATGTTGCAAATGTATTATCTTTTCAATTTACACACGGCATCTATTGCACGTCTGTCCGTCCTGGGAGAGGGATCCCTCCTCTGTTGTTCTCCCTGAGGTTTCTCCCATTTTTCCCTTTAAACTGGGTTTTCTCTGGAAGTTTTTCGTTGTACGATGTGAGGGTCTAAGGACAGAGGGTCTCGTATTGTCATACTGATGTTCTGTACACACGGTGAAGACCACTGAGACAAATGTAACATTTGTGATATTGAGCTATATAAATAAACATTGATTGATTGATTGACAATGAAAAGGAGCCAGACATGTCCAAGAGATAAAACTTAATGAAGGGGCCTGGCGTTGACCAAGATGCCACCGTGCATATGTCCTCCACACTCACGCCATTAAATAAGGATGTTGATACAGCCATGGCTCGTGTAGAGTGTGCATGGACTCCCATGGGGAAGGCTCTCCCCGCCCGTCCGTAGGCATGTGAAATGCATTCACAAAGCCAGCATGCCAGGCGTTTCTTGGACAGAGCTTTTCCAGTCACTCAACCGCCGAAGCACACAAACAGCTGTTCTGTGTGTCTAAGGGCAGCCGTGCGCTCTACATAACATGCCAGCGCATGCACCGGGCAGAGGAGGTGTAATTTAGCCTCCCTTGCCCCACTATGGGGTGGAAGATTAAAGCCCCCCAACTGAATAACCCTCAACCTGAACGCACTCCTTAGGCTCTTGGGCATAAAGGAGGGGCTCGGTCTGAGTGTCGCCCCGCTCTGGTCACCCCGGATATTTAAACAACTCGGGTGCACCAATAAAGCGGTTGACTCGGACACTCTCTTGGCTGACATTAAGGCAAGTAGCAATGCTGTCTTCCAGTGTTTTCAGGAAAGAGAGCTCCAGAGGCTCAAATGGTTCTGTGACCAGAGCCTCGAGCACCAGCGGCAGGTCCCACTGCGGGGCGGTTGCATGCACTACTGGGCGCAGCCTCCTGAACCCCTGTAAAAACCGCGACATCAGCGACTGAGAAAAAGCTGACCTGCCGCTAAATCCCTCATGGCAGGACGAGATGGCTGCTGCATACACCTTCACTGTGGAATGAGCAAGCCCTCTGTCCACCAATAACTGTAAGTACGACAAAATAGATCCCAATATACAAGATAGGGGCTCTATTCTCCGCTCTTCACACCATCGCCGGAATCCCGGCCACTTCGGCCTGTAACAGGCTGTGGTGGATCCCGCTCTAGCTGCCTGGATAGACTGAATCACACTATCAGACAATCCCTCCCGCCTCAGCCTGTCCCTCTCAGGAGCCAAGCCTGGAGGGGGTGGCCCAGTGTGGGTAACGCCCCAATTGCACCTAACTCCTGGGGAAGCGCCCAGGGCTGGCCCACCTTCATCTGTGTCACCCCACACGATCCGGCACTACTAGGATGACTGACAGACGTTCTCGCCTCACTCTCCCCAGGAGAGGGAGAATGAGATGTAACAGTGGAAAGGCGTAAAGCAGCTTCCTTGGCCATGGCTCGTGTGCAAACTTGTCTACCCCCAAAGGCGGGTCGTCACTCAGGGCCATGGAGAACCACAGTGCGCAGTGGGTGTTGCACCGGCTGGCGAACAGATCTTACCTCTGCTCTCCCGAACCGGGCCCAGATCCGCTTCGCCACCTCTGGGTGAAGCGTCCATGTGTCTGGCAGGGGTCCGCCCCACGACATGAGGTCGGCCCCCCTGTTCTCCAGACCCGAAATGTGGAGGGCTCTTAGAGATAACACCACCTCTGCAGCCCATAACCACAATTTCTCCGCCATGGTCAACAGAGCGGCGGAGCGGACACCGCCCTGCCTGTTTATGTATGCCACTGTGGTGCTGTTGTCGCTCCTGATCATTACATGTTTCCCCTGGATTAAGGGTTTGAAATGTTGGAGGACTAATATCACTGCCAGCAGCTCTAGGAGGTTGATGTGCCCCGTCTCTGTTAGAAACCAGTACCCTCCTACAGCTCTCCCTAGGCAGGTTCCTCCCCATCCCGTTCCGGATGCATCTGTGAACATTGAGATGTAGGAGATCACCTGTCCCAGTGGAGACCCCCTCCGGAGGTCATCAGCCGCCGTTTGTGTCTCTTGAGATCTAAACACAGGCTGGAGAACCACCTCTGCAGGCGGCGCATATGCAGTAACCAAAGCGGGACCACAATGTGAGCCGCTGCCATGAGACCCAGGGTCTGCATGACAGTTAAAGCCGTCACTGTTGCCCCCTGTCGCAGTCTGCAAACTGCCTGTAGCAAGGATGCCTGTCTGCTCTCTGACAGGGTGGCGCGTAGCCTGCCTGCATCGAGCACCACTCTCAGATACAATACCTGTTGTTGAGGCATGGGGTCGCTCTTCTTCCAATTGATCGCAAATCCTAACTCGGTTAATTGTAGGATCAATTGAGCCGTATGACACATTGCCCATTCCCTGGAGCTGGCCATAACCATGAGGTCGTCCAGGTAAAAGAAAACTCTCATGCCCCGGCTGCGCAGCGGCTGGAGTGCTACCTCCACGCACATGCTGAACGTGTGCGGGGACAGGGAGTAGCCGAACGGCAGCCTGTTGTACTCGTAGGCCACCCCCTGCAAGGCAAAACGTAAATACTTTCTGTGTTTCGGAGCAATTCCGACAGGAAAGTATAGGCGTCCTGCAGGTCGATGGTCGCTTCAGCTGATTCAAAATGCTGCGGCTTGTGTACTAACCAGAGTTAGGAAAAGGGACCACATTACTCCGGTTCTGGCTGCCTTACACTGGCTCCCTATAGAACACAGGATAGAATTTAAAGTTCTTCTTCTCGCCTACAAAGCCCTTAATGGGCAGGCGCCATCTTACCTTAAAGAACTCATTATACCCTACTGTCCTACTAGGGCATTGCGTTCCAAGAATGCAGGGTTGTTGGTTGTTCCTAGAGTCTCTAAAAGTACAATGGGAGCCAGAGCCTTTTCTTATCAAGCTCCACATTTGTGGAATCAGCTTCCAGTTTGTGTTCGGGCGGCAGACACCCTAT
Organism: Pseudochaenichthys georgianus; assembly: GCF_902827115.2. Classification (NCBI taxonomy): domain Eukaryota; kingdom Metazoa; phylum Chordata; class Actinopteri; order Perciformes; family Channichthyidae; genus Pseudochaenichthys; species Pseudochaenichthys georgianus. The sequence continues at coordinate 38,495,560 of NC_047516.1, forward strand.
CCGTTTTTAAGAGTGCGCTTAAGACCTTCCTTTTGATAAAGCTTATAGTTAGGGCTGATTAGATTCAGCCCCTAGTTTTGCTGATATAGGCTTAGTTTGTCGGGGGACATCTTACTTCTTCCTTCTCTCTGTCTATACCCGTGTACTCTCATGTTCCGATTAACCCAGCTTCCCCAAATGTCTTTCTTTTTGGTGTCTATATACGCTGGGATCCGGAGTCATGGATGATCCTGCGGTCCTGTGTCCTGGATCGCGAGCGCTGGATCTTGAGTCGTGGCTGTGGTCCTGGATCATAGGTCCTGGATGGATATCCTCGTGGATTCATCTTCCTATTATATACACACATGCATTTCCAAACATTTGGACTACCTATGTTGCAAATGTATTATCTTTTCAATTTACACACGGCATCTATTGCACGTCTGTCCGTCCTGGGAGAGGGATCCCTCCTCTGCTGCTCTCCCTGAGGTTTCTCCCATGTTCCCTTTAAACTGTGGGTTTTCTTTGGAAGTTTTTCCTTGTACGATGTGAGGGTCTAAGGACAGAGGGTGTCGTATTGTCATACTGATATTCTGTACACACTGTGAAGACCACTGAGACAAATGTAACATTTGTGATATTGGGCTATATAAATAAACATTGATTGATTGATTGATTGTAAACCAATCGCCTGGCTGCACCAGTTTCAATAACCATTTCACAGTCAACGTGTTCATGTTATCTGACAGGTGAACTATAAATAAGGAAACGTAATAACCCCAGACACCCCTCTGAGTATTGAAGGTTAGTTGAATTGAATGTATTGTCAAAAATGTTTAATGAAAACTAGTAAACTAGTTTATTATATTATTTATAATTTTATAATTATTACTAGTGTTGCTGTTTTCACTCTCAAGGTTCAAACATTTTGGAACTACATATTACCATTACACCATTACGTTTTTCGAGCACCTGCAGAAGTGACTCTGGAAACACTGCTGTGCGACACATATTTATTTGGAAGTCACAGTTATATCTTTGTCATTGTTTATCAGGAAATGTATTTATACTTGCATAAGAGGAATTTGATTAGAGTATTGCCTTTTCTTAATGGTGCTAATGGAAGTAGACACTTTGTTGTGTATATAACTATAATAATAGATGTAATAATATGCTGCCTTTACAGTACATCAGTTATTAGGTAGGTGACACATGAACATAGGAAAAACAATAGGGATGATATCAATGAGCAGTTCCACCTTTTATTAAACAATGATGGATTACAATTGTTACAGTAAAAGCTTCAAATAAACAAAACAATGCCAAACATGTTTCTTGTTTCAGTTTTGAATTATTGAATACACTACTTGGTGACTTTCAAATGAAAGATTTATGATATCATCTTTTTGGCACAGGCATCAGCTGAAAGGACTTTTAGAACTGTGTGCTTATCATTCTGTAAACTAATTAGGCTAAAACTGGAAATAATCCTTATAGAAAAAGAACCTTACAGTAAAATAATGAATCTTTTCAACAACACCATTTTGAATATACTTGTGTTTTTACTCCCTTCATCACATTGCAATACATGGAACTTGTATAAGGTGCTATGGAGTTTTTCAAAATGAAGAGTAAAATATATCTTAAGTTTGGAAAATAACTTTGAATGCATTACGTGTTGGACATGTCAGTCATAAACACTTAACCTAAATGATTGAACAGCAACAGCTTGCTAAATGCAATATGTAGAACTTCTTTCAAGTCAGCAAATGCCACAGAAGTAAAAGTGCCAATATGAAAGGGAAACGTATGAGATCCCTTGCAACCACAACACAATATCCATTGTAAAGCAATCACAGCTTTACTCTACGCACGAGAAACTAACCAGTTATCCCGACTTTTTTTTTTCCATGTCCCTTTAGGGGCTCCGTAAATTACACTTATACCTTGACTGAAATGTTTTAAGTTAAAGTATAATCTTATCAATTGAGTTCTATTTACTAGTCATTTTAAGTGACACAGACATTGTTTTAAGTTAAAGAAACATTATATATTAAGTTATTTTAACTAAGAATTTTGTTAACACTTTACATATAAAGATCAAGTAACGTTAACTTACTGTAAGGCGATACACCCCAGATGAATAGGGTAATTTGTTTAACTTAAAGGTATCAGCTAGAAATGTCTCCAGTTAATTACTTACAATAAGGCAATTGTCTTTTGTATTACAAGTTTTCTGAAATAGCATGTTTGCAAATCACCATTATCTCATTAAATATGCACATATTTTAACACATTTCAGGAATCGAAATCTGAACTTTGGATAAAGCCAGGTTCAAAATTCTTGTTTCATTTTGTAGTCATATTAGTATCTAAGGCTTTTACAGAAGGGATATTGGATATCTCTTTTTATCACTCGATAAATCAGAAAATACTGTCAACAGCCCTAAAATATCAATTTTCGCCATGTTTTTAGGTATACAATGTTGTGTAATTCAGGCTATGAATGATATATGAACAAACCCTTCTGTAAAAGCCTTCATAATATTGATAGGAATATAACTGGTAGGTTTGGTGTATGTACGTGCTACTGCATTTGACATTTCGAACTCAGAGTATAGAAAAAAATCATTTGGAGAAAACGACCTTTAAAGATTGCAGTGAGGCGCTAGCTAAACCCTCCTGTTCTCTGGATGACAGCTTGCGCATCGACGCACTCCGTGAAGGTATTTCATGTTCGGGGTCATTTTGTTTTTGTATAATCTTGCTTCGTGCAAGTGACAATTGTTGTCGTCTTCTCTGTGAACGTTTTTTTCGCCGTTCTTTTGCCATTTTGAGATTTCAATTTCTAGCGGAAAGCTAACCAGGAAGTGTTTTAGCACACCACGTAACGCATCTGAACGAATCACGTTGTCAGAAATTGACACCAGCCAATGAGATTTCGTTTCTTGGTTTAAGACCCCTTTGTGCTTTCACGATTGGTTGCTGATACAAAGGAAATTACCATATTTGGATCCGATGAGATTGTGCAGGACAGACGGAGCTTTCCAACGATATCTCTGTTGACATGGTGCACACAGCGGTCGCGGTACTTTATGTTACGTTAGAATGCTAACTTTTGGTGAATTTAGGAGAAATCTACAGACGCAAATAGACAAACTATAGTAAAATAAACACTTAAATATGTGTTTTGTACGTTTTCCTCCCAAAAGCCTGAAAGAAAACATGTTATAGAATCAAAATAGCACAAAATCTCAAAATGTACCAGTACTTGAAAAACGATGTTTTTGCCTGCCGTGTCTCATCTTAAAAAGTTAAAACTAGCTATTTTGTTAGCACAGTACATTATGAAAATAATGTGTGCCACATCCGGCCCGCCAGACATTCTCATCTGGCCCGCACGGCGGGGGTGACTGTGGCGTTGGTGGAGTGGTTGGTGCGTTCGCCCCCCCACTCAAATGTGTTTTTACTAGACCCTCCAGAAGAAACGCGATTCTGCGATCTCAGAATTTACCGCATAATCAGCAAAATGGCGCAGATTTTTAAAAGGCCGCATATTTATCAAAAGGCCGCATAATCCCCACATCTAAAGACCGGGCAAAGCAGTTCCCCGATGTCTTGCACGAAAGTGGGGGGAAACTATTCTGCACCCCGTGCAACTGTGTTGGAGCATAAGAGAACATCGACGGTGACGACCCACTTTGATTCATTCAAACATTCGAAAATGCTTTCTGCTGCTGCGGACAAGAAAGCCAAACAACTCACGTTCACCGAGGCATCGACCTCCAAAACCCTTTCGAGGGCTAAGAAACGAGGTGAGAAGCCGACAAGATTGAAGCTGGTCAGATCACGAACGAGTAAATGAAAACAGAATGAGGCGGAGAAGAGTGTGTGTGTTGTGTGTGTGTGTGTGTGTGTGTGTGTGTGTGTGTGTGTGTGTGTGTGTGTGTGTGTGTGTGTGTGTGTGTGTGTGTGAGAGAGAGAGAGAGTGAGAGAGAGTGTGATTAAAATAGCCCAATTGCTTTTACAATAAATAAACATTGAATGTGTTTAATTGAATAGTAAAGGGGTTTAACGTTGTTAGTGGCAGGTTGTGTGTGAGAGAGAATAAATAAATAAGACAGCCCAATATTTATTTAAAATCACATAAACCCCGCATGTTTGATCGCATAATCAAGGATGTTAGCCCGCGTTTTTCTGGAGGGTCTATTTTACATCTCGTAATGTGCAGTACCGGAGTCCAACAGAGAGGCAGCAGCCTGCGTACTGCATAGCCTTCCCTGCCCTGAAGAAGAAGTGATCCTTCGTTAGCGTGAAGAGTCTGCTAAGCTTTATGCGCTCCGCAGTACCTGAGCGTGCTCCACTAGCATCATAGAATCATTTTTCCAGATGAATGTAGACAGTGTTTTTCACCACACTTCTTATAGCCTTCAAACATATCATCTTTGATTCAAGGTTCACAACTATTAAGAGTTTGATATTCCAATATGGAAGTGGAATAGTGGTCACTGAGCGGTGAGTGTGAGGCTGCCAGCTCTCATTTGAGGTTCTATCCTGAAACTGACATGAACAGAAGAGCGCTCTGCTCATTGTCCCCCAGGGATTCTCCAAAGCATTTCCAAAGAATAATATCATATTGAATCAAGTAGTTGTTTCTCATATGTAGTTAAAGAGCGGCACATAATTCACTGCCAGACTCGTACAACTCACCTGGGTTGATGTTGGCTTGTCTAAATGAAGGGAATGAGACATTCCTCCTCTGAAATACTTAATATTTTATGCTGGAAAAATGACAGGATCATTTATCATTTTACATGCTTAACCCTGACTATGTAAAGGGCTTATAATATGTTAAGGTTTTAAAGAAACCTCTTTTATAAACCACCCAAGTTGCAGGCTTTCTTAGTTCAGTGCACTGTGCAAAATTATATTAGTAGTCATTATTATTTTGAATACCAAAATATCTATTTTGTTAAACAGTGCATCAGACCTTTTCAGGTTAGAAATGTACAAGCTGATAAAAATATTGTACATTTTGGAATTTTCAAAAATATGTGCAAGGGATCTGTTTCTAATGAGAAACGGTACAGAATAACAAAACCCAACTTAATATAAACATTTTGTTTAAACCTAACTTAAGGATAAAGATCATTATAAATGGGGTTATTATTTTCTCTCAGCAATTGAAGTACTTCAAATCAATATTCCCTGGGAACAGATTGCAGTGGCGTTTTCTCCTGGAGGCCAAGGGAAGACAGGCTTGCCTTGTTTTTTCGGATTGTAGTTATAATTTTAATAAATAAATAAAAACAAGAGACAGAAGTATTTGAATTGTATTAGACACCAAATGTATAGCATTGAAAATAATTACTTTGAAAATCATGTATCTGAATTGTTTTGCTCCGAATTTACCTATGTGAAATAAAAATGTAAAAATTCAAGTGAAAAAAATTCAAGTGAAAAAAATTCGAATGCACAATTTCGGTGTATAAAATTCGACGTCAAAAATGTCGGTGTATACAATTCGACATCCAAAATTGCGATACAGCATCATCCGGCCGACTCAGACAGGATAAGCAATCGAGCCTGAATGCTATCAAACCGACTTCTGGCCTATCAGAGCACGGCTTTGTCAGTCATGTGATCACAACAACCCGGGAGAAAAAGGAGGTGAACAGTGGGGCTCGGGCAGGGGCGGACTGGGACAACAAATCAGCCCTGGAATAGCCCGTGAATTGTCAACGGGGGAGGGGGGGGGGGTAGTCTTGCTGCGGGGAAATGGTGGACCTCTGTCGCCTGTCAGCGCAACTTCGATTATGCTGTTTAACCCTTTAACAGCCAGCGCCACCATTTGGTAGAGCACATTTTGTGTCTTGATATCTTGTTGAAACAAAAATAAAAAAGTTGAACCCCATCGGATTCAGCCAGCTCTACCCTTTGGTTGACATGTTATGCACAATACAACCTCTAGATGTCACTGTGGTTCAAACAGAATGCCCTTCAGCTAGCTTCCAGTTGGCATGCTAAATATCACTGCTGAAGAAATCACTCTTTTTGGTCAACTGTTGTAAGGTAACCATATCATGTTTGACATATTTTAGTGTCAGAGCACTGACTGAACATAATTAGATAACTTGATGCACAACAAAAGTTTTAACAAGGGTGTAATTATTTTTTTAGAAAATATGCTCAACCAAACGATCTAATTGGCCTTTTATGGTAAGCTTTCAGTACACTTTACGAATATAATAGTAACATTTTCCGCTTGTGAGTAGCTTGTTTTGTGCGCTAGAATATTGACCCAAATCTGACTCCATAAGAATGCATTTGATCAGCTGACAATAATCACACTGTCTCTGAGGTGCAATGTAAAACACAAAACAACACAAAAATTAAGTTCCTGTTGGAATACAAAACTAGTCAGTGTGCAGGTCTTTGTGTTACAATATAAGTGTCTCTTAGTGAATGTCCTGTACTGCTCTTAAATCTCATAACATCAGCTTCTCCTTTCCCTCTTGGATGTTCTTCTGGACCCTCAGAGAAAGAGAAAATGGTGAAGCAGTCCTGTCTCTCAGGCGTGTCCTTTCCTAACAGAATATCAAAAAACATATTATTGCAGAGCAAATGTGTTATTTAAGAAAGAGGTGTGTTTGTTTGTTCAGGGGCTATAAATATATAAATATATTTTTTTAAATCCAACAGTGTACTACAAAGATAATTAGATTATGAATAAACCGTTCTAAATTAATCAACATTGAAATAAATGTATTATTAAAATAATATGTAACTGTTATCAAAACTTAGTGCAACTGTAGAAGCTTGCTCTGTTCGGTTGTCTCACTGAAAGAATCACTTTTAACATGTTTTTACAGTCAGTATGCAGCGGAGACAAAGGGTCTCCCTTGCCTGACAATCTAATCAAATCGTATCAACTTAGTGTTGCAGTGACGTGTCCTAAAACCCGGAAGTAAGCTGCGCTCGGGTTCCCTCGACAAAAAAGCAGTGGGATTTCTCCATAGGATTTTGGAAAATAGCTGGAAATAAGGTCAGTGGAAAACGAACCTGTTAGATAAATGCACGTTTTGTTCAGTCGGATAATATCCACATGTCTACCCTACTTTTATAATTTTCGAATCATAAATCTAATCGATAGATAGATAGCGCCACTGCACCACTCTCACCGCCGTTAGAAAGTATAGCAACTGAAGCAAGTGCAATTATGGAGGGTGGAGATTTGGAGTATTTAATCAAACATAATTGTACTAAACTTCCGCTACAGCAGCAACAACAAATGTAATCTGATGACCAGTGTTGGGTGTAACGCGTTACAAAAGTAACGGAGTTACAGTAATATATTACCGTACTTTTCGGACTATAAAGCGCACCTGCATATGAGCCGCAGCAGCTAAATTGTCCGTCTGTCTTGCTCTCGTTCTGTCTCTCGGTTCCACTTTTACTTTGGTGCGCTACCTGTCTCACTCTTTTCCGGGCCTCCAGCTTTTCCTGCTGGAGCCCGCCGCTTAAAGGTGGCGGGCGCGGACCGGTCCTAGAGCCCATAGTGTTAAAGGTGGTTCATTTTACCTGTAAAATCCATAGATTTAGGAGGTTCCCTAGTGGCCGTTAGCTGTACAAAAAAAATGGGGAAAAAAGTCGCGGCTAATAGTCCGAAAAGTACGGTACTTTTTGCTGTAACGAAGTAATGTAACGCATTACTTATGAAATATGGGAAATATTTTACCCGTTACAATGCTCAGTAACGCAGTTACAACACATTTTAATCCGAAATTAAATGGTGTTTTGTTTTTTAAGAATGTACTAACATAGCGAGACATTCCGACACCAGACAAATTGTGCGGGTAGATTAGTAAACCTGGTGTGTTTACCCTTCAGGCATCAGGTCGGGATCTTCGGGGCAGTTGAATGTTATGCACCCTCTATTCAAAAAAGTGAACGGAGCGAAAAATACAAACAACAAATTGTGTCAGGTGCGCGTGACCTGCTCCGCTGCGAGTGCATCATTTCCAAAGTGCTTCCACAGCAGTGACACACATCTGTGGATAATCATTTATACAAACATGGTTAAAGCAACCATCACTAAACGCCAGCAACACTGCATCTACTGCAGACCGTAGCAACAGGTCAGAAGGGGACATCACGTGACCCTCCGCTGTGGACACTACTGTGTACTGTGTACTACAACTTACTCCCGCCTGACTCGCCGCCCTCGCCCCCGGAGCAGCAGTCTTTGGAAACTACACCACCCCTCTGCGGCCCACAGGTGCCAGGATACCACGGGAAAACAGAACAAGTACCCGCCTGTACAGTGGGGTTAGGCGGTCATTTTGCAGCTCATCGTGGTATACAAATAGACAAGAGAATATTCATGTGAAAATAGTGCCATATTCTGCCATGCCTGTAGAAATGTTGGGTCAAACATAATGCACACAATAGCACAGATGCCTTCACCACGAATGGCTACAAAAAGATCTCATATCCCAAGCTTATCAACGAGCTGATGTTGCAGCTGAAATGTTCTCCAGGTCACAAAGTCAACCTCACATGATGATGATGTGATCCAGTTTTCAAGCACAGTAAATATTCTCTTCCCAGAGTATCTGATGGGACCAAGGTGATGATTAGTACATGGTTTTAATAATACTTTTGCTTTTCAATGTTTGCCATTTCAAACCATGAGCTGGTTCAAATCATATTTGCCTTGATTTACAATATGTTCTCATTTGTTTTATCAGTACAGTTTTGAAGCTGTTGTGCTTTTCTTTGCCACAGTCCACTTTGGAGTGCATGAGATATTTCAGGATTGCACTTTTAACTCACTTGAAATGTTCTCACTTGCTTGGTTTCAAAACATAACAAAGGCCATAGTCTGTTCATTGGGACCATCAATGCTATTTCTCATTGCTGTTGCCGGCCACTATTGCTCATGTAAACCTGCTACTGCTGCCCCCCTGTAACCTCAGAGGCACCCTGAGTCATGTTGTTCTGGAGCCGGGCCTGCACACGGCCATATACTAAACACACTACAGAGCCCATTCCGTGTCCTGTTAGTGTTCACTTCCTGTCTGCCTTCTTCTGGTGATTTATCTGACGTCCAGCGCTCTGTCTTTTAACCTCTTTTCCTTTCTCTTTCTTGATCCTCCTTAGCAACCTTCATAGTCCTTGACAGTGGTCTGTACGACTGTATTAACAACGTGTCACATGTTAAGAATTTACAATCAGAATGGAGTATTCAACTAACCCGTGTAATACAAGTTGTCAGTAGCCTTAAGGGCCTACACAGTTGTTATGCTAAACCACACCGCCCTTCACTGGATGTATAATGAGCTGCACTAAACTACATTTCAACATTTAAAATACCTAGCCATTCTTTTGCGGTTACTTTGGTGAAAGCAACTCAAAAGTAACTAAAGTAGTGTAACTCATTACATTTCAGAGACAGCAATATTGTAATGTAACTTATTACTTTCAAAAGAGAGTAATAAGTAATATGTAATATATTACATTTTGGAAGTAACTTGCCCAACACTGCTGATGACAGGCCAATGCCCAAACTGGAGCTGTGTACAGCGAGGAAAAAAGGAGTGAATCGGACATAAAACGTTAAAGGTCTCCTGATTTAGTTTGTGAATGAATGCTTATTAGAGTTTCGGCTGGAGAGTGCTTGCGGACCTGTTGGTTAGATCAGTGTTTTTCAAAGTGGGGGCCCCGACCCCCGGGTGGCCGCCAGGGGGCGCCAGGGGGGTCACGCAAAGTTTGAGGGAAAGGGTATTTTTTTTTTTTAAAGTTACATTTTTTTTTTTTTCAATTGTATTAATAACTGCATATCTATCAATCTATGTGTCCTTTGATGCCAATCTTTTAATATATCTTTTACTTATTCATAGGCCTATATATATATTTTAAATCACATGACCGCCCTTCAAGCCAATCAGAATCGAGCTGCCGCTACTGAGAGTGAAAGTGAGTATCTGCTCAGCTTTTGGAGCAAGTGAGAGCTAGTGAATATTTCGCTCTGCAGCTGGATGAGAGCACGGATGTAGCAAATATTGTTGTTTATTAGGGCTGTCAAGTTAACGCGTTAATAACGCGTTACCGCAAACAAATATTAACGCCACTAATTATTTTAACGCGATTGACGCATGTGTATTTTTTTTCCTCGGCCGCCCCGTAGTTTCAGAGCTCATCGAGTTTAAAATACCATCTACAAGCTGATGCTGACAGCCCCGCTCCTGCCGCCCGCTTGTGGCAGACCACACTTCCACGCTCACCGGCAGGCACCGACTGGCCATCGGGAGGACTGGGAGGGTGTGTGTTTGTGTGTGTGTGTGTGTGTGTGTGTGTGGCCCGAGCGAGCGAGAGAGAGACCTTACGTGCATTGTTGTTGTTAGCATCTGGTGCTAGCTAGCTGCGCTAACGGATATAAGGAGCTGTTTAAATGAAAACAGAGGAGCGCTCTATCCACACAACTGCGCCGAGCACTAAACTGTATGCAGGAAGCAGACAGCGGGACATTGTAGGAGAAGTCAGAACACTCAGCACGGATAGTGCAACATGATTGCAGCGTCCAGGCAGCTCCGGTTCGAGCATAATATGCCTTGAGTTGCACATAGCTCCAACGATCCATCACACACACACACACACACACACACACACACACACACACACACACACACACACACACACACACACACACACACACACACACACACACACACACACACACACACACACACACACACACACACACACACACACACACACACACACACACACACACACACACACTGTATTGTATTATTGTATAAGAGAGGTTCCAGGTTGAATTGAGGCGAATATTTGTAATGTTCAGAGGTTGTTGTGTTTAATATTCATGAGTATATTTGTCATTGTTCAAATGATAATAAACATTAGCATAAAGCATATTTGTCCACTCATATGTTGATAAGAGTATTAAAAACTTGAAAAATATTCCTCTAAGGTACATTTAGAACAGATCAAAAATGTGCGATTAATTTGCGATTAATCGTGATTAAATATTTTAATCGACTGACAGCCCTAATATTTATATATATATGAATATAAATATGTGTATTGTTAATATTACTGTTGAATATTATATATAATATTATTAAGGCATAAGTAGCTTTCAAAAATGCTAAACAAATATGTTAATTGTTCATATTACTGTCCAAAATTATATAATATTATAAAGACAGAAATCACTTTAAAAATGCTTTAAAAATATGTTTACTGTTGAAATTACTGTTTAATATTGTGTTAAGAATGTTTATAACAGAAGACACAATGAATGTAATGAATGACAAACAAAAGATACATACACAAAATGTTTAGAAGAATAACTGATTATTAATTATTAATACAAATATATATTAAGAAAATGTATTAAGCTGTATGATTAATTTGTCATATTCTCCATCATCATGTACTCATCATTTAAAAAAAAAATGGCAACAGGGGGGGGGGTCCCCGCCAGAGGATAATGCTATATGGGGGTCCTTGGCATGGCAACGTTTGGGAACCCCTGGGTTAGATAACAGGCGTGTGTAAGTCCTGCATCTGTATGATACAAATATGTGTACAATTATACCGGGTGCCGTAATCACTCTTCTGGTTACAGCGTTACATTGACCACCCCCCCCCCCGACCCCAAACAAAGGACATATTATTGGCTTCCTCTAATTTTGTTCCCATGCCACGCTACTGACAGATTGCTTAAGACCATTTGGAAATACTGCCATTATCCCAGTGAATGCACCATGTGAACACAGTCCAATGGAGCATTAATGCACCTGTGCCAATCGGATCCTAAATGTCAAGTAGGACTTGTTTTTCTGCCTTTTCAGAGAAATGTTAGAGTTGAATATGAAGCATGTTTCTGACTGTGTGGTGTGATCTGATATGACATTTGGAGCTCCTAATCATATTGCTTAGTTAAAAGGCAATTGTGTATAAGCTGTCTCTTGTGTTGTTCGTCATTTACACACAGAACACATTCTGAATATTCAGCAGTGCTTGACATTCATGCCTATTTAAAGGCCCCCCCCCCAGTTCTGGACACTAACTGTTGACCCCCCTCTGGCCGGAGGCTGCTTTATTTTTAATTGGTTACAATAGTCTTAAAATAGTTTTTTAAATATCTTTTATATTTGTACTATCATTTGCTACAGTTTCCTCTTTCTGTGTCTCGTATGCATCCTGTAGAGCAAGTTCCTCGTGTGTGTAAACCTACTTGGTAATAAACACCGATTGTGATTCTGACCACACAGCTCATACTCATGGTTATCTGATGGAAAACAACAGGCTTTGTGTTAGAAACTAAATATTGTAATGTCTCACAATATGCTCATCCTGACCAACACATCATCTACAATATGTGAAGTCAATCATTTGAATTTCATCATATCATGTGCACATTACATAATGAGTCACTGGAGCAAATGAAATAGAAATAGTCATCAAAACGCAGAACATGCACAACAACAACAACACAAACGGTGTGAACAACACGCCCGAGGCGGCATGAAGTCTCCACCAGTGTCCTGAGCGTAGAACATGAAGAGCGCTTTACAAACACAGCTGAGTGTCTGCCTGTGAGCTCGGAGCAGGAAGAGATTTCCCACCATTTAAAGATTATGCAAACCCCTCTATTTTTAATATGATATGGTGGATTTACTCTCACGAGATACCGTTTTTTTAAGCAGTGAGCTAGACTAAATTAAATGACTTTTTCTCAATTACACATGATAATTGATGGCTCGTCTGATTTACGATGATCACACACACGGGGGTGAGGAGTGAGTGATGAGTTAATTAAGGCTCTGTGGAACAGGTGAGTGTGCTTGACGGTGCACGTTTGAAGGTAACTTCAGCTGCCCTCGTAGGCATTTCACAGAGGATTGTCTCCACATGCTAATTCTACCCTTTTAATACTCCAGCCCTCTTTTTTAATAAGCTTGAAATTAAAACGGCAGTGCATGCTGGCCCATTCTACAAGAGGAAGGATAAGGCCCAACAATGCGAGGGAAAGGAGTCAGGGGGTTACATCAAACAAAAGCCGTATCAAAGCCAGGTATAAAGGCATTATACTGTACGTGTGTGAGGACTGAACCAGAGGTTAACTTCGTGCTGCAGCCCCTCCCTGTTCACAGCAGCACACTTTCAAGGCGTTCAATTCCATTGTATACCCAAAACTCTAGAGATTAGTGGTGAGACGATATACAGGAGTCACAGCGTGGTTTCAGTCAGCAGAAATAATCTTCCCAAACGAATTAAGATACGTGTGTAAGACAGACAGAATGGTCTTGCTGAGGACAGGAAAAAGTATTCGTAACTTGTATGATAAAAATACAAATATTTACAATAGTGCTGTCAAAATTATCGCGTTAACGGCGGTAATTAATTTTTTGAATTAATTGCGTTAAAATATTTAACGCATGTGCAGAATGGCCCGCCCCATACGTGCCACCAGTGGCAGCGCCAGGGTATGGCTGGGGTAGGCTACACCCATACCAAGAAATGGCTTCGCCCCACCATGAACAATGATGTTAAAGTAAGCAAAATAAAGTCTGCCAACTCGCGCGGAGTAAATTGCACAGACAGCAGTTAGTAAGATTGATTTCAGTAGCCACGGTTTTGAAAACCTTTGTCACGTAGTGATCGTCTTCTCAATAGAACATCTTTGATAACGGCGTGGTGTTGTTGCAGGAAGTCCCGACGGAGAATACTCTTGCTGTAGTACAGGGCAGAGCCATATCATAGTAATAATATGGCTCTGGTACAGGGGTGCACATAACTGGTACGCAGGTTATGTGCGTAATCTGAAATGCGTACCTTCACTTGTGTCACAAAGCGCATTTGCGTACCGACGTACTTGTGAAGCTTTTCCAGAAGGCGGTTCCCTGTCTGTGCACACGGAGTGCACAGACAGGGAGCTGTTAACGTCAGTCTGTACAACGGACTTGTGCCAAAACTACGCCAACCAGCTGCGGAGGGAGACTCCCCCCTTCACTGGAGAACTGCGCTAAAACAGCTGATCACAACGTTCACACTAGGCTTGTTTGAGACAAGCAAGACCTGCGCAGACCTGCGCAGTTGCGATCAACGTCTTGCTAGTGCGTTGCATGATGGTTAGTCATTTTGTCCGACTTGCTCTGGAGGCTCGCCCACATGAGACTTTGAAATCTCGCGGGACAAAGACGCCCGCAGCCTTGAGAGCGAGGCGAGTTGGCGCAGTTGCTCTCCACGAGCTGCGGAAGCTAAATGCTTGATGGGAAACGGCTCGCTGGTATCTCGAGCTGAGCGCTCATTGGTGGTTTTTGCCACGTGCTGCTGATGAAACTCTCCAATTGGCTGGCAAAAGTTTGTGTTGTTTTGTGTCAGTTTTACGTCACCACATCCATTCCCATTTTTCATCATTGTTCCACAATGTTTATCATCATGAAATTAATATCTATATATTTTATACTATACTGCTTACCGTTTTCATACTTTATATATCTTAGCATATTCATACACACTGTTCATACTGCTCACAGGCTGATATCTAGTGTATTCATACCCCACTGTTTATTCATCATTCAATTCATTCTATATGTTATTCTGTAGATTGTGTACATTACTTTCCACTTCACTGCTTGTTGCACCTGGTTAGAAGCTAAACTGCATTTCGTTGTCTCAGTACCTGTAATATGTGCAATAACAATAACGTTTCTCTTTAAGTTAAACCAAATCATTAAAATACAATCTATTGTAATGTAATGATTTGGTTTAACCTTATTTATTGAATACATCATTTAAAATGGCAAGATTAAATCAAATTACATCCATGTTGTACACATCATAAAGCTTAAAGTGGCAGCTAAAGAATTAACACAGCAGCAGGTCTGTTCAATTCATGCTCATTAAGCTTCATGTGTGCGGATCATTTGTAGCCTGTCCACCTATCAGTTTTGCAAACATTAAGAGGGAGGAGCATTTCTATTGCATCCACTTCATCTGCAACGAAAAACGCCAACGCAATTTCCGCCATTGCAAACCCAGCCAGTCAAGCCGACTCCGAGTCCGAGCTGTCCGACTTAAGACGAGCTTTTTGACACCTCCCCCGGCTGCGATCGGCTACTCTCGTCTACTTTCGAGGCGAGCCGCAATGTGTCTCAAACAAGCCTACTCTGTGGTCACGAAGTACTCCACTAGCCCCCCCCCCTCTGTCGACTTTCCTGAAGTACTCCCCCGTTGATAGAAATCAACACGTAATGAATTAAGACCCCACGGTTTGATGATTGATAGGTGTGTGGGCTGTCTTTCATTTTGACACGCAGACAAATGTTATAATAAACATAGATACTTACATGTTAAATGGATATATCCGCCATCTTTCATTTATCTTTCCATTCACACAACAATATACATAAAGAAATGGCATATTTTGGACATAGTTCGAATGATGATTAATCATGATTAATTAATTTTTAAACTGTGATTAATCTGATTACAATGTTTAATCGTTTGACAGCCCTAATTTATAACACTTCTGTATTTATTTAATCGTTTATTTGGCAGGGACATTGCACATTAATGAACACTTAAAACAATAAATATTTCAAGCGTAAATATGCTGGATTTAGCTTTGAGCTACTTTCCATCCGCAGTCCCTCACATAAAACATTTAAGAGTAGTACATTGAACAAAAAAGTATAACAGTGGTAAAAATACATATAAAGTGAAAGTAAAGATGTGGATGGAAACAAATGAAGCGAGAAATTATGAGGGGCTGTACATTCATACTGGTCCTCTTACATACATTCTCCTTTTACAGACATACATTTTCACACACACACATATATATATTTACACTCACACATTCATACATTTTGCTCTCATATTTCAATGCTCACATTCATATATTGTCACTCACATATTTATACATTTTTCACTCACACATATACGGTATACATGTTGCTCTCATATTCATGTACGGCCCCTCATAAGTGATCCCAAATTCCAGTCCCGTCTAGAAACTGAGACTGAGATCCGTTGGGATTTGCGTTATTGACTCAGAGAGGAAGACTAGCCGTTGGCTGTGGTTACTAACACAGTTCTACAGTGACTGATATTAGTGTCGAGACCAGACAGATCTTAAATCTTAAAATGTTTGTGAACAAAGCACTGACTTTCTACGGTGTGAACATTAAGGTCCATGCAAAAACTGGCTTTGGGTCCAAACGCATCATCTCAAATTCCAACAAGTGGCACATTTATCCGATATTTGAAATGAGGAAACATATGAGTTTTTAAGCATTTTAGCATTGCTTTAAATTAAGATAGGTGGTATGAAATACCTGAACTGTGCATTTGTTGTTCTCTTTACTGATTGATTCCAGCAAAACGACATACAATAATGTACTGTAACACTAGCTTCCTCCATATCCCACCTACATCATAGTACATATTTGTAAAAAGGGGTAAGAGCAATACAAAATAAAACAAAGGGATTCAGATCCACTCAGTTTCCATTTAAGACCTCAAAGAGGTGATGATGAACATATTAAAAATAATGAACATATTAAAATAATATTATTAATATAATCAATAAGCGGTTGACTAATCCCAACAGAGCCGGCCAGCTAACCAATCAGACCAGACTGGGCTCTGGTTTCAGACAGAGGGTGAAAAGAGGTGCTGCAGCCCAGGCAGTGTGAGAACAATAAAGAGCTTTTTGAACATGAAAGCATGCAGACATGTCCCAGGAGTCAAATACAAATATGTCACATGAAAATGAACAGAATATGTGATCTTAAATGATCCCACTTAACTTTAAGCATTACTACATCTTAAAAAAAGTAATAAGCAAGAACAGTATGTGATTATCATTAGGAGTAAAATGTAGCTCATTGTTTCCCGTTATGATCTTTTTGTAGCTTTTCAAAAACACGGAGATGGTTCCGTTCCAGATCATTTTGTTTCAGTTGTTGGGTTCTGTATTAACTCAGATAAAGCTCCAACTAAATAGCCTTATTTATTGCCACTTTTTGTGCTGCGCTCCACTTTGTTATAAGTTTGAAGTCCTTCTTCTTTTAACCAACTGCGACCGATTGATATTCAGTTGCTGTTCGACCACAGAACTCTGCAAATTATGATAACAGTGACAAAACAATTTACAACTGTCACGCCTTTCCCCTCTCTGCAGAGTCCCTGCAGCCCACCATCTGCACGCTATCAGGATGAGTGTGGACCCTCAGAATGCTGTCATGCAGTGAGCCGGTGATAACAGCCAGAACCTGTCATTATGAAAAAGATGATAAAGCATGCTTTGTAAGACTATTGTTATTCTGCAGACAAAATTGTCCAAAATTGAAGAGTTGTGTAAAGAGCTCCGTGAAATGTTGTTTCAAAGATAAAATATCGGCACGAGAAAAATTCTTTGTGATCTTACGTGGTAGTTCAATCAATAATTATTGTATTTTAAGAAACTATTTCTTAGTGCTGTGCGAACAATTTTAAGTTTTCTGTAGCACCATTATACCAGAGATTCAGCCAATTGTAAGGCAAACTCTTGTTTCTAAATTACGGTCAAGATTCAGCTTCCGGTCCACCATGAAATCTTTGTTGCAAGAAAAATGACAAAAGAAACAAAAAAGGCTGCAATCAGCAGGTGGATGCGGCCTGCATCACATGGGTGGGTGCAGATTAAGCATTTTAAAACGTATGTGGTAAGTTGCCAAAGTACTGTTTTGAACGTTCGTCAGTATTATAATCAAAAAGAGAAATATGAACGTTAGTTTTTACTGAAATTATCAAATAAAGTCAACATTTCACTGAGCTGTGTGGGGTTTGTTCAACTCAAGATGTTTGAATGGTGATATACACAGTGATAGATGTTAAGGACTAACGTTTATAATAAATACATTTGTATTGATTTTAAGATATTTTCAAACAATCGTATTGGGATCATTTGTATTAATGTGGACCGGAGGGAGAGGGTGACGACGAGCATACGTTGCACTTTGGTCCTGAAGAATATGTTTCTCTGTTGTCGACGTTCATAAAGCAAAGCAGCAGCATCAGAGCACGGTGCAGAGTCTCTAGATGAGTTTACAGTAGTCCCTTGTTCTTATTGAACATCCATGTTGTAGTCCGCTGTATAGAGAACTGTAGTTTCCATAGTTTCCCCACAGCAGCAGACGCACATTCATGACGTCCGCTGGCGCATCATAAACACGTCGGATAGTGAAAGTGCAGTCGGATTCACTAAAGTACCGCAGTCTCTTCTCCTAAGTCCTTTTGAATTCTCCTATCCACTATCCCTGAACCCCGTTACGTTTCACTCAGTGGTCAAGGAATAGGAGATAGGGTTAGAATTTAGGAGCTGATTTTTGGATTATCGGAACGCAACCAAAGATCAGTTCAACAGGCCACAGTTGTACAGACAGTACAGCAGAGAGGGATCTTTAAATCAGTACGAAGACACGATCTGGGAGTAATGATTGCAGTAGCTGAAAAATGTGCAGCTCCTGTTAAAAAATGTAAGAGAAAGCTATCAACGATCATTTTTGTGTAACCACTGCACATTTTCTTTTCTTTATTAAAGAGACTGAAGGTTAATGGAAAAGTCCTTATCTCTTCCCTGTATAATTGAAAGAGCAGAAGGTATCACTTCTAATAAAGTTTGATAACTGAGATTCGGACATGCAGACAAGTCCCAGATTACTTCTCACCACACTATTTTATCACCTGCACTGTTGGGGGGAGTGGGCGGGGGGGGGGGGGGTGTTACAACATGAGCACAGGAAGAGCAGCTTACCCTGCTCTTTCACCCTGCTCTGTCACCCTCAGCCTCTCTGACCCCCCAAGCAGCAACTATGCATTACTAAAATGAAATCATACAAAGTGTAATTATGAATACTCTTTCTTTCCGTTATATTCAATGCTCCATATCTTGAAAATGGGCCCCATCAGACCAAAGGGCCACGGTGTCTTAACTGGCTTCCCATTTTATAGATTTTATAAACAGATTCAATGTTAATTTTGCGATTAAGCCAAATAAAAATAAAATACACATGTTGTTTGATTAAAGTACAATGGATAACGTTTTGTTGTTTTACAAGCAACAGATACACTTTCAGGTTCTGTACTGTAGTGAGAGGATAAACTCAGTAAACCCACTATTTAATGCCCAAGGTCCAGAGAAAAGAAATGAGGAGCTGAGATGATGAGGATTGACTTCCTTTACTCACTTATCTTTGTAGACATACAGATCTTATATACTTGGATGTGTTTGTGTGTGTGTAGGGAAATAAACAAATTAAAAGGATTACACGATAACTTATGCACACATAAACAATATACATAATATTACCAAACCTTATAGAAATAATAATCTAACATGTCTCCCTTCAACTATAATAGTAAACAAATGTATACAGAATATCAAACTGTCACTAGAGAATGCAATTCCTGAAGAAATTGCTAGTGGGAATGCTTTATGCTGAAAAGCTGACGCTAAACTGCTATGCTGAAATGTAATGTGTAAGAAGAAAGTGAAGAATTTAGATTGAGATGATACATGAACACTGGGGGCTTGAATGTGTGATGAGAGAAGAAAAGAAAGTAAAAAGGCTTGGAAAAGCAGCAGAATATTTGAACTGCAAATGTTTGAACTAACTTGATGGTGAATGATCTGTCGCCATGCCAATGGCATTTGATGACATCCCATAATACGCTTAAATGCGTTGATGGCTGCATCGTTACCAAACCTGTGACATTTTGGGGCGTTTGGAGCAGTTTCACTGAAGTTATGAGAACACTGAGTTTCATGGTGAGCATTGTGTTGCCATGGCAACAGCATTTGAATCTCAAAACTGTCCCGTAGATGTCTTCACGGCTGGACTGTTAGCACACGTGAAGTTTGAGCACTTTGTGCACATTTTCATAGGAGTTACAGCGACAACGTCTTTTATGGCGAGGAATGCGTTTCCATGGAAACGGCATATGATGAAACCCCATAATTGATGTAGAGCTGTTGAGGGCTGGACCGTTAACCATTATCTGAGTTGTGGTGCTGTTTTGACCCTTTTCATAGGCGTTACGACAACATCGTGTTTTATGGCGAGGGATGGGTTTATATGGAAACGGCATATGGTGAGATGTCAGATTTGACGTAGAGCTGTTGTGGCATGGACCGGTGATATACGGGTGAAGATTGTGGGATGACCGGACCGTGTCCATTGGAGCTACAGTGACATCGTGTTTTATGGCGAGGGATGCGTTTCCATGGCAACAGCCTATGGTGAGATCTCAGATTTTGCGTAAAGCTGTTGAAGCATGGACAGGTGATATACAAGGGAAGTTTGGGGGACGATCGTACCGTGTCCATTGGAGTTACAGCAACATCGTGTTTTATGGCGAGGGATGGATCTGCCGTTTCCATGGAAACGGCATATGAAGACACCCCATAATTGACGTAGAGCAGTTGAGGGCAGGACCATTAACCTTTATCTGAAGTCTGCTGCACTGAGCATGTCAGTTGGAGTTATGACATCATCGTGTTCCATGACACAGGTGTTTATATTTGAGCTAACGATGTGTCCAGAGATCAAAGGTTTCCATGGTGATCAAATAAATGTGGCAAAGGCTCAAATTTGTTGAACAACACATTTGTAACAGGTTTGTTAAAGGTGGGGTAGGTACATTTGAGAAACCGGCTCAAGATACACTTTTTGTTATATTCCATGGAATGCTCTTAACATCCCGATAGCAATGAATATCTTAAGTGCTTTGACAATAAATCCATAAACAAATGTCATCTGTGGAAGCCGTAGTACTGTAAAAAGCACGACCAATCATCTGAGCCGGCCCGGCTAAAGTAACTGGATGGCCTACCTGCCTGTCAGCCTTCCATCTGTGCACAAACTCATCTCGTGCCCTCATTGGTCATGTGTGCGTTTGTGTGTGTTGGAGGAGGGGCTCTGTAAGGAAGTGGCAGATTTTTTCCGGCTGTGTATTTTCAAATTCTAGCGCACTCGAGCTGGTTTCTCCAAAATTACCTATCCCACCTTTAATTTACCAAAAAATATGAACAGTTGAAAATGGGATTATTATTAGGATTATTTGTAGGTCATTGAAAAGTAGAATCATTTAGAAAGATGTGAACATTGAAGTTTCTATTTTAGAAAAGCTGACACTGTAGTGCATTGCTGGTTTTAAAAGTGACTTATAAGAGTCATGTTTAAAGATGTGCAATACTGAAAACGTTTATAAAGATCCTCTGAGTGTGTGTCATTAGTTAGCTGATAAAATGTTAACAAGCAACCTTGTATTTGAAAGATTAACTGACCTGGTATATAGAGAACCGCAGTGACGCGTGCGTAAGTTAGCATTTTTACCACGTCCGGTTCCTACGATACAAAGCAATGCAATTTCTCCATAGGATTTAGGAAAATAGCTCCAAATAAGGTCTGTGTTTGACACAAATTGAAGAGACAGATCACGTTTTGTTCTACGACATTAAATAAATCAGCAGTGACCCCGCTGGTGATTTCTGAAGAGTTTACGTGTCTGAAAAACGATGGTTGTTACCAAGTGGCTGAATAGGACTACAGAAGTTGTCCAGGCCGTTTTACGTCATTACGCCGAACACGTAAACACTCCTTTAAGTTTGTTTGCCCTGTTCTGCTTGAAAGCAAGTAGCTGCCTCCTGCAAACTGTTCAAACACTTCAACTTGTACCATTTACAATCTGTAAGTTTGAATATGGATCTTAAGTCGGCGTGACGTTGAAGCAGCAACCCTGCTGTAGTTCCTTTATAGCATAACGTTAGCATTTTGCTTCTGGCGACTAGATTTATGCTTCGAAAATTATAAAAGTAGGGTAGACATGTGGATGTTATCCGGCTGAACAAAACGTGATCCGTCTCTTAAATGTGTCTCAACCACAGACCTTATTTCCAGCTATTTTCCAAAATCCTATGGAGAAATTGCATTGCGTTTTTGACGAAGGAACCGGAAGGAGTTTACATCCGGGTTTTAGGACGCGTCACTGCGGTTCTCTATAAGTGGTGTGGCTGAGTACTTTAAAGGGTTCATGAATAGAGGGGACTTGAATGTAAAATAAGAACAAGACAATAAAAGTCTAAATGCATGAAAAAGCAGCAGAATATTTGAACTGAAAACTTTAGAACTAAAAGCATACGTCACCAATAATGTCTAAAATATGTGGAACATGTTGAAGTCAGTGTGAAGTCTCCATCAGACGGAAAATAATAGGCTGAGATAGGGCTGCTCGATTATGGAAAAAATCATAATCTCGATTATTTGGGTCAATAATTGATATCACGATTATTAAAAACGATTATCCATTTACTTTGTAAGCATCCATTTAATGAAAAAAAATTGTTGAACAGTATGTTTTTAACACTTGATTACCCTGAACTTTAAGTATAATTCAACTGAAAAACCAATAACAAATGTGTTTTAAAATAAATAAATAACTAAATTAAAATAATAAAATAATCGTTTTATTTCGATTATGTGGTCTTCATAATCGTTGCAAGCCAAAATCGTAATTGCGATTAAAATACGATTAATTGAGCAGCCCTAGGCTGAGACAGTCTGTTAAACTCCAGTGACCACTTCATTAGTCTGCTGCTCTAATTATGTCAATTGGAGTTGACATCATCGTGTTCCATGACACAGGTGTTTATATTTGAGCTAACGACGTGTCCAGAGATCAAAGGCTTCCATGGTGATCAGTGAGAGGAGACCATTTTCATTGTTCTGAATGAGAGATAAACCTGTTACATGTGAACGTTTTGTTGAAGAACCGTAACAGATATCGGTGAAATTTCAAAGCGTGAAGCATGTCAAGGAACTTGAGCATCTGAAGTGTACTTTTTGTGTACTTTCGGGTTAATAATGTGGCCTTTTTGGCAGAGTAACTAAAGGTGTGCGGCTGCTGTGGTGGGGAAAGGTGAGGCTGAACTTACAATGGGGTTTAATGGAGACATGTTGAACGTTTTTGTCACTTCATGCCCTCAAGAGGTATTTTGTTTAATTATTTTGCTTAATTTTTTTTAAATCTTTCAAGCTACGAGATGTTTTCCTACGTTTGTCATGAACAATTATGTCTCAGGAATGTAGGGTTTGGGAACTATGGCAGGTTTAAAAGAAAATATGAAGGCAAAATTCAGTCTGTCCTCCACTCTGTGACATCACGCACTCTAAAATCTGAAGAAGGCCTCTTTACCAAGGTCTAAACAATGTTTAATATCTCTAAAAGTGAGAATCAGATTTAAAAGTTGTGTTACAAGAATAGTTTCAGAAAGATGTGTAACATATTAAAGTTGGAAAGAGGTTTCTGAGTGAAAGTATGAAGGAGCAGTTAGCAGTTGAAGAAGGAGCAGTTAGCAGTTGAAGTTGCATGAAGATTGTTGAAGTCCATTGACTTCCATGTTAAAAATGTGATGAATTATGGGATGTATCTCTGGAATTATGAAAGTTATGAATGATAAAAGTAATAGCCATTGATTCCCGACCGAGCTGAACGTTTTGATGTTTGAACGGAGTTTCTGCGATGTGGAATCAGGGGTGGTGCCAGGGGGGAGCTAGGGGGTGCTGAAGCACCCCTCAGGATTGCCAAAGCACCTCTAAGCACCCTCAAGAAATATGTGTTTTTTTGTTGTTTTTTTTAAATTATTATTATTATTTTTATTAAATTAAATTAGAAAAATTATTGATTACATCAATGCAAATGTGAAACAAACACATTTTTTTTTACCTTTTTTTACATAAAGCCAACACAGGTGCATGAATGGCCAGCACCCATTTGATTGTTGACCTACCCATAGGCTAAATTACTTTGTGACACTTGAGTGACTTCCTGTTAGCTAGAGCGCCACATTATTTGCTAACAGCAAAGTGAAACATTTATCGTTTTTTAGTCCTTAAACGTCCACGTGTGGACACTCAATCAAAACCACCTGAAAGCGAGAGGGATTCTGCACATAATAGCATAGCCTCGTGAATACAAGTAGCTTACTTCTGGGTCTCTGTGTTTCATTCAAGCTCTGCTCTGTGTGTGTGTGTGTGTGTGTGTGTGTGTGTGTGTGTGTGTGTGTGTGTGTGTGTGTGTGTGTGTGTGTGTGTGTGTGTGTGTGTGTGTGTGTGTGTGTGTGTGTGTGTGTGTGTGTGTGTGTGGCAGGAGCCATTTTGTGTGCGTGCGCGAGCGAGAGAGAGAGCTCGCCCACTGGTGGGTATCTACCGGAGATCGTTGTGGTTAACATCTGGTGCTAGCTAGCCAAGCTAACGGATATAAGGAGCTTTTTCAACAACAAGGTGGAGGGAGAACTCTCTCCTGTCAGACTGAGAGTCTCAGGTAACCTCAGCTCAGGTGAAGTAAAGGACTCTCAGTGTTTAGATAGTTAACTTTAGTCTAGTTATCTCAGTGGGTCTCAAACGGTTTGTTTTAAAAGGGGAGTGATTTGTAAAATGTCTATAAAGAAATAGAAAATCTGTTTACAGTTCTGTTTCATCTGGGTGTTGAGAGATGTATCCATAGATCTCTTAATGTTGCTCTCAAAGTGCACCAGATTGATGCTATTAACTTCAATATTTAAAAAAAATCTTCCCGAGGAAGCATGCCCCCGGACCCCCCTAGAGGAGGTGAGGTCCACCCCCCACTTGTAAAAATAGCACTTTACCCCTGCTTACACCTATATGCCGTGAGCTGATTATCGAGCCTTCATTGTAACAGTCACGGGTGCACTGTGTGTGTGTGTGTGTGTGTGTGTGTGTGTGTGTGTGTGTGTGTGTGTGTGTGTGTGTGTGTGTGTGTGTGTGTGTGTGTGTGTGTGTGTGTGTGTGTGTGTGTGTGTGTGTGTGTGTGTGTGTGTGTGTGTGTGTGTGGGGGGGGAGTGTTGCAGTAGAAAATTCAACTGTAGTGCTGGTGCATTAATGGGAAACCCTTAATGTTTGAGCACCCTCTATGAAACGTCAAGCTACCCCACAGCACCCCCTAGAGAAAATCTCTGGCGCCGCCCCGGTGTGTGGAATGTGGGAGAAGAAGCAGCGCAAAATAACCCGGTGGAATAATAAAGAATTTTGTGCGTAGCATAACAAGTAGTGGGAATGCTGTGTCAGCATTCCCAGTAAATTACAAGTGACTCACAGAAAATGTCTATGCTGCCCCAGAACGCCTCGTTGGAGATTTCCCTTTTTCCAAATGGACCAATCCGTGGAGCTCCTCACACACACACACACACACACACACACTCTTTTAGCGGCGAAAATGTGACGCGCTGGGAGGAGTGATAGTGGAGCCTCGTAGATGGGGCTGCTGCAGCCTCCTCAGCACCCCCCCCCCCCCTTCCCGTGTCCATTTGCGGTGTCTCGCTGTCTCGCAGCAAGCAGGAAACCACACCAGTAAGCCAGCTCACACTGTCAGCTCCTCGAAGCAGCGAGCTGACCAATCAGAGCACACTGGGCTCACAGGGAGGGGGGGGACGTTTAGGACAGAGAGTGAATACACAGACTACACAGAGATGCTGTGAGAAACCAATGTGAGTTTGGAACATTGAACAAAGTGAATGTATTCTAGTAGACCTCAACAATGGAATTATGATCAGTGGAAATGGCCATGACGTGGGACCTTTAATAATAAATCCGTGCCACTCAACATGTATGCACTCCTACTCTTTGAAATGGTAACGAGTGACTTCATGAGCCGCAATAACAAACAGCACGCACAGATCACATGGACCACGGAGAGTCCGCATTAAAGGTCCCCTATTATACTCTCTTTCAAACATATATTATAGGTCTCAGATATATACAGAACCTGTCTCTGATTGGCTGAAACACCAAACAGATCATTGCAGCATCCCATAACCCCCTCTGTTTCAGCCCTGTTATGATTAACTATTACTACTTACTGCAATAACCTGCTCTTGACAACACAATAATACACAGTTGTATCAGTGCTTTAAGGACTAAGAACAAGTGTTTTAATAAGAGTTTCCTTGTGAATGTCTTCAATGTGTGTCAGTTAGTGTGTTAGTGTGTGTGCGGGGGTGCTCTGCTTCTATTGGTCGTATGCTGCTGGCTGTGTTAATACTCTCTCATGTGAACACTGGTAATGAAAGTGCTGGAGCTGAGCGTCCACAGCTGGCAGACAGCTTCCCAGAGCCCAACATGTCCCCTCTGTCCTGAGTCGCACTAAAGTTATTCTGCCAGTCAAAGCTATCAGAAACACTATAATACTTCAGCGGCTCAATGGAAAACTCTTCGTTGCTCCCAAGATCTCTACCAGATGGAACCTTTTCTAAGCAGCAGTGTGACGTGTGAGGGGGGCGGGACATGGAGCGAGGCACCCCGGTAGCATACTGACATGTATGAACACACCATGGTACTGGAATGAAGGTACAACAACATCTTCTTTACAGGTTGTCCGAGCTCTTTTCCCCCTGTTGTTTTGAGACGACATATACGACTTCTAGCGTTCCTTAGCTGCCTTCTATTGTTCTATCATGTTCCTGATGTTGAGGTTTTATTCTCAATGTTGTCTTCTTACTTGTTCTTGTTTGGCAAATACACTTCTGAGATGTGTGTCTGTCCTCCGTGTTCTTTGGTGTCCGTGGTAAATGTCACATGTTGACACACTGTAAAGAAACATGTTTTTTTTGTTTACACAATACGAAGAAACAGAGTCTGATATCTGTGCAGGAAATTTAATTGTAAACTGGTGTATCAGGTAATCAAAGATAAATGTTCCAGAAACAACCTGTAGCCGGAGATAGAATGTAATCTCCATTTGCCATGGTCAGAATGCAGCAGTGTGCTCTTCAAAGGGAAGCATAACGTTTCTCATTAGTAATTATTTGATTATCTCTCTGGCTGCTTTGTCTGTGTTACGCACCGCTGGGCACACCCAGCTGCTACGGCACCACGTGCTGGATTTCAGAGAGGAAATACAACTAAAGATATCGTGATCCAACAGTCGTTGTGACTTAACCACACACTAAAGTTCCATAACAATAGCAGTGCATGTTAATGTAATGTGGATGAGAACAATACGTCCATCACTCTGTCTGTCATGTGACCTGAATGTGCTTCTAAAAGTGGCTCAGAAGATGAGCACTGAAGGGAACAGAACGCTGCACTTGAGAATGCTGAACTTCAAGTGTCTGTTCTTTAAGGCTACATCAGAATCCTTATGAAGAAGGACCATGGAGTGTGTAAAAGCATAGGCTGAACCAGAGCATCACTCCAAACACACAGCCCTTCCTAAAATAACCAAACACACTTTACCTGGATGAAGCTGCCCAGTGGGGGTCAATCAGGGGCTTTAAACAAGGAGCCGTCTAATAGCAGAGGGAGGAATCATGCTCGTCAATACCAGCAGCCGGCCGTGTGCAGAACCTCAGCGGAGCTCATCCGTTACCTTTCAGTCCTCACTGCTCTCTTCAATAAGGGGAAGTCATTGACATACTTGACGGCTCTACTGTATATTGATCCTTATAGCGGCTTCAAACAACTAACACCTGTTGAAGGGTGTAAGGACTCTATATGATTTATGCAACGAAACATTTAAAAACAAGGAGAAAAATAAAAGGTGTATATGACATCAGATGTAAAACACTAAACATTGAGTAAGATTAAAATGTAACAGCTACACTGTAAAAATATTACAATAATTACCTGGCAACTTTTTGCATGACTTTCACAGTGAGGTTCACAGCAATGTACTGTGAATGTCTTCACAGCAATGTATTGTAATTTCACATCATGATATTACAATGCATTGTTGTAAAGGTACAACTGTATGTGTAGTGCCGAGAGATAGGGAGTCAGAGGCGGTGCAAGGAAGATGCAAAAGGGCACTTTAATTAAGAGCAGCTAAGGTCATGTTGTCCGGTTGCAGTCCGGGAAGAAGAGAGAGAAGCCAGGAGGGCACACCACATATAGACAACACATAACATGTCCGTGTGGAAACAAAACCCCAACTGTAGTTCCATGTGTGAATTATGAACCCAGTGTATAAATAGGTGGTCACCACAATACTGTAATTTCACAGCTTCAATGACTAAGGAATGACTGTGATATTACAGAATGTTACTGGGGAATTACATGCATTACAACAAGGGCCTGTACTTTTACATTTCTAGTGTGAAAGCAATGTAGGAGTTGCCAGTAATTTACTGTGAATTTACAATGTGTACTGTAAAAGTAATGCAGATGAGTAGCCAGCAATTTACTGTCAATTTACAATGATAAACGTGCATAACTGTAGTCCCCAGCTCCGGTGCTTCCTGGAGGAAGCTCATACAATGGTTTCCTGTCAAATACTATTAGATGACGTGACTAATCACGTCATTCACATACAGAAAGCACAAATGCACAAAAAGCATCTATATGCAGGGGTGCACATAACTAACGCAGGTACGCATGCGCGGCAAACATCTGAATTGCATAACGTCACTTGTCTCACTACGCGCCTTTGCGTACCTCAAAACATCAAAACAAACACATATTTCGTCTACACGTGTTTCTTGTCAACACTCAATGGAGTAAACTACGAGACATGTAAACAAAAACAAAGACATTAAGCAGCTACGTTGCCGTTTCGCTCCCTGCTAAAAACCTTCTGACTTTCTGTGACTGACTGAACTGGAGCCGGCCGAGCCGCGCAGGACATAACCGACGGACCTGTGAAGCTTACAGGAGGCAGAGGCTTAGAGCACCGGACAACAGAGTTGGTGCCGTGTGCACACACAGGGTTAACGTCGGTATGAACAACAGAATTGTGCCAAAACTCCGCCAACTGGCTGCAGTGGGAGACTCCGCTGAGCACTCTGTGCCCCGCGCACACTGGAGCACTGCGCTAAATCAGCTGATCACAACGTGCACGTCTGCGGTCAAGCTGCTGCAGTTCTATTTCGTATATGGCTTCGCCCTCTAAGGCTATCGCTATTGGGTTATCCCTCTGCGCCCCCGCGCAGCACTGAAACACTTGTAGTCCACGCCCACCCGCTAGGTGGGCCCCACCCTCGGGCCTCCTTCCCGTATAAATAGGAAGGTGGCCCGGCAATCTGCTCCCTCTTTTCTTCAGCAACCAGCAGTACTGAAGCACGAGAAAAATCATGAGCAGCAATGATCATATCCGCATGTGTCCTTCGTGCAAAACAGGATATATCATGAGCTATGATTTACACCCGATATGCGCAGCCTGTCTGGGGCTAGAGCACGCGGACGCGGCTCTCAGCCAGCAGATCGCATGTCCTCACTGTGTGCGTCTCCCATCATCCGACAGGAGGCAAGGGCGGACGCTCTAGCTGCTGCGGGTGAGGAGGACGACTGGCCCATCCAGAACAGGGACGACAACCTGTTCCTGGAGGCGAGTGGGGGGCAGGAGTCGGACGACTCCTTCCCCGCCTCCATCCAGGGCTCGCCATGCGGCTCTCCCCTTCCCCCTCTTCCCCGGACGGGGGAGACGGGGTCGGAGCGAGAGTCAGAGGTGGCGGTCGAGCACGTGGTCCCCTTCTCCGTGTCCACGGCGCTACCGGCATTGGGAGGCATCATGCTGGAGCTGCCGGAGATAATCGGCAAAGCAGCAGCATGCAGAGGCCTCCCCGTTCCACGAGTACGGGAGAGGGTGGCTCTGGATGACATGGCCGGAGTATTTTCCCGGGTTCAGACGGGCAGGAGTGACCCGATCTGGCCGCGCTTCCCCGCCATTAGGCGTTACCAGGAAGGGGCAGCGGCGAACCCGAGGACCTTAAGGGCTCCGGTGGCCACCTTTGTTCCCTTCACTAAGGTGGAGGGGTTCACGGACGAGGTTTTTCCAACCACACCCGCTCTGGAACCGAGCTTAACGGCGTTTTTCGGGGTTAGACAGGCCAATTTGGTCGCCGGACGGCGCCCTATGTTGACCACCCCCAAAGACCAGTATGTCGCCCGCCAGGCTGACCGGGCGCACCAGTGTGCGTTTCAGGCGTCGGCAGCAGCGAACAACATCGCGTTGCTGACCAACTCGGTGGTGACGTTGGTTGAACGGTCCACCACCGTAGCTCCAGAGGAGGCAGAGGAGATCGCTAAGGCGGCCAGCACGGCACTCACGCTGTGCGCAGCCGTGGCAGTCTCCCAGGCCAGAATCACGGCCTGGATGACTCAGATCCAGCGCCACCTTTGGTTGCAGCAGGCAGCGGTGACAGAGCCAGCCAGGAAGGTGCTGCTGGAAGCTCCGATCAGCTCGGACGGGCTGTTCGGACCCCAGTTCCTGGCCATGGTCGAGTCCATGAAGGCGGCATCGGAGCAAGCGGAGGACATCCGCCAGCACGTCAGCTGGCTCCAGCCAGCGGGGAAGCCGCAACGGCGCCAGCGGCAGCAGCAGCAGCCAACCCAGCCACAGCGGCAGACGGACAGACACGCGCAACAGCCGAGTCGTCCGTCAGCGGCGGCGGGGGCACCGTCCCGCGCCTCCGGCCCCCCACCAGAGAGGGGGGGGGGCAAGAAGGGAGTGAGATACTCCCGTTCGGCGTCTGCTCCACGAGAGCCGCCGAAGAAGCAAAGCCGTCCTTGACGGTTTGGGGGGGAGTGTGAAGGAAATAAAAAACGATTATTTCCCAACATGTTGTCTGAGTCATCAGTTACAAATGTATTTCACATATCCTCCACCCTGGGTGAACCAGCTGCCTATGACCTATCGGTTAATAGCCAGCAGAGTTCGTTACAAAAGCCTGCACTATTTAATCTATCGATTAATAAGCGGCAGAGCACAGTAACTACACCAGCTGCCTCCAATCTGTTGATTAGTAGGCAGCAGGAGTCGCTGCAGAGGCCTGATGGTTATGACTTTTCGGTTATTAAACCACAGACCTCGCGGCATTCCTCTGTCCGAGATATGCCACCTACACACGGTCACAATAAGCCCATGAGCGCCGTGGTAACGCCTCATGTGGATATCACTGCACACACCCCCATCCATCCTCTGAGCGTGTACGCGCGTCATGATGAGAAGCGGAGTGAAATGCAGCGTGTGGAGGTTTCCTCACAGCCCTTTCGCTCTAGGCCCACCTTGGGTTGCCTCACGGGCAGCGGCGGCGAGGGCTTTGGCGTAGCTCGTCGTCATGACAACCACAACACATCTCGAGCATGTGCGCCCGCTCTCAGTGTTTCTCGGAGTGGCAGCGCGTGTTTCTGATGGACAGATGGATGAGCAGGCTGACCGGGCGCACCAATGTGCGTTCCAGGCGTCAGCAGCGGCAAACAACATCGCTTTGCTGACCAACTCGGTGGTGACGTTGGTCGAGCGATCCACCACCGTGGCTCCAGAGGAGTCGGAGGAGATCGCGAAAGCGGCCAGCACGGCGCTCAAAAAAGGAGGGCACCGTCCCGCACCGACGAAGGCTGCCTATGACCCGTCGGTTAATAGCCAGCCGGGTTCGGTACAAAAGCCTGCGCTATTTAATCTATCGATTAATAAGCTGAGGAGCACAATAATTACACCAACTGCCTCCAATCTGATGATTAGTAGACGGCATGGTTCGCGACAGATTTCTGATGGTTATGACTCTTCGGTTATTAAACCACAGACCTCGCGGCATTCTTCTGTCCGAGATACGCCACCTATACACGGTCATAATAAGCCCATGAGAGCAGTGGTAACGCCTCATGTGGATATTACTGCACACACCTCCATCCATCCTCTGAGCGTGTACACGTCTCATGATGCGAGGCGGCGTGATACGCAGCGTGTGGAGGCCTCCGCACAGCCCTTGGGTTGTCTCGAGGGCTTTGGTGTGGCTCGTCGTCATGACAACCATAACACATCTCGAACAGGCGCGCCCGCTGTCAGAGTGTTTCTCGGCGTGGCAGCGCCTGTGTCTGATGGACAGATGGATGCACAGGCTGATCAGCAGAGGGTACACCCTGCAGTTCGCCTCCACCCCCCACAGTTCAAAGGGATACAGGTGACATGCCTAACATCCCGAGAACAGTGTCTTGCGCTCCAAGCAGAGCTACGGGAACTCCTGTTGAAAGAGGCTATTTCCAGGGTTCCCCAGGAGGAAGAAAATCAGGGGTATTACTCCCGCTATTTCTTATCCCGAAAAAGACAGGGGGAATGAGACCCACTTACTTCCATGTGCCATCATTCCGAAACACAGGAAATTCCTGAGGTTTTCATTCCAGGGAATAGGCCGTCTGCCGTTCGGCTATTCCCTGGCTCCTCGTACTTTTTTAAAGTGTGTAGAGACGGCGCTGCAGCCGCTACACAGAGGAGGAATGAGAGTACTTTTTACCTGGACGACCTGCTGCTGCTGGCTCGCTCCAGGGAGGAAGCGGCTTTACAGACGGTATACTCATATCGCATCTGGCAAAGCGGGGTTTCATGATCAACTGGGAAAAGAGCTGTCCTCTTCCAGCCCAGAGTATTGTTTACCTGGGGGTGGAATTGAACTCAGCCGCATGAGAGCACGACTCTCATGGCAGAGAGTGGAAACGCTGACAGCTCTCCTTCAACGTGTCATACCACGCAGCTGGTGACGCGGGAAAAGTCCCCACGTCCTGTCAGAGGGGGTTCCCCTGGGCAGAGTTACGTCACACACCTCGGTGTTCACAGACGCATCTCTCTCAGGGTGGGGAGGAACGTGCATGTCACATGTTTTTCCACATAAATGTGCTGGAATTGATCTCCGTACGGAGAGTAATTCAGCACTTTGCCCCGTTGCTGCGGAATCAGCATGTGTTGATTCGCACAGACAACAAAGCCGCGGCGGCCTACAGGGCAGGACACACCGCCACTCATCCCCTGAGCGTGTACACGCCTCATGATGACAGCCGGAGTGAAACGCAGCGTGGGGAGGCTTCTTCGCAGCCCTTTCGCCTCACGGGAGGCTGAGTGCCCCAGCGGCAGTGGCCGCAGCGCCACGGCGTCAGGGCTCGCTGCAGAATTCTGCTAGTTTGAACCTATCGGTTAATAAACTGCAGAGCTCGCAGCATTCCTCTGTCCAAGATACGCCTCGTACACACGACCTTAATAAACACATGAACGCCGTTATAACGCCTCGTGTGGACAGCATACACATACCTCTCATCCTCTGGTCGTGTACGATGAGAGACGGAGTGAAATGCAGCGTGTGGAAACTCCCTCGCAGCCCTTTGCCTAAAAGTGTGAGGCGGTGTCGCAGGCGTATGTCTCGGTAGAGCCCCGGAGAACTTTAATGCACACTCCACCAGAGGAATTCCTCCTCCACGGCTTTGCACGGAGGAATGTCAGTGGAAGATATTTGCACGGCTGCATCTTGGTCTTCCCCCTGTTCATTTATTCAATTGTATTTGAGGGATGTTTCCCTTTCCTCTGACGCACCCCATACTGGGTGTCCTGTCAGAGTGAGTGACGTCAGGGAGCCAGCTGAGCGCCTCTCTCCTGCCTCTCGGCACACAGAGAGCGGCCTTTTCCCCTCGTAGGAGAGGGATGTTCCCCTTCCTCTAATACACTTCGTACGAAGTGTCTGATTAGAGTGAGTAACGTCAGGGATCCAGCTGAGCGCTCTCCTGGCTGGCTGGCGCGGAGAGAGCGGCTGTTCCCCCTCTATGATCGCAGGATAAGGTGGGACCTTCGTCTCTACTTCTCACAGCGGTCGGTATGTATTGTCCCAGCCTTCACCCCGTCAGGAAAACAGGTATGTTTGCTATGTTCCAGGGACGGTGATGCGCCATTACGCATGGCACAACAGGCAGGGATGTGTTATTGAGCAGGTGTTTCTGTGCTTCTAGTGCTGGACCGACCCAGTGGGGCGCAGACTACATCATGCTTCGCCCTTAACCCAATAGCGATAGCCTTAGAGGGCGAAGCCATATACGAAATAGCACTGGGGTTACCTACTGTAACCCAGCTTCTATGAGTAATGGCGCAGCCCTCTAAGCGCTGGGCCCCACTGGCTCCACGAATAGCTGAAGAAAAGTTATATTGTATGGGAGCAGATCAACGGGCCACCTTCCTATTTATACGGGAAGGAGGCCCGAGGGTTGGGCCCACCTAGCGGGTGGGCGTGGACTACAAGTGTTTCAGTGCTGAACGGGGGCGCAGAGGGATAACCCAATAGCGATAGCCTTAGAGGGCGAAGCCATTACTCATAGAAGCTGGGTTACAGTAGGTAACCCCAGTTTGATTTACAACAAAGTGGAGCAAAACACACAGCTGCAAACTTCCTCAGGGTGTTAATGGAAGAGTTTGAAATCAGACAGAGGTGGAAGAAGTACTCAGATCTTGTACTTGAGTAAAGGTAGAAGTACCGGAGTGTTACTTTGTTACAATAAAAGTCCCGCATTCAAAATGTAGTAAAAGTAGAAAAGTATTATCATCCAAATATAGTTAACGTACCAAAAGTAAAAGTAGTCGTTGTGCAGATTGGTCCATTTCAGAATAATATGATATGTTTTGTAATGATTGATCATTAAAGTGTTCTCAAAGCTGTTAAAGGTGCAGCTAGTTTTACAAAGTAGCATCAAAGTCAAGTAAAGTACAAATATCTCAAAATTGTACTTAAGTACTACTTGAAGAAGTGTACTTAGTAACTTCCCACATCTGGAAACAGATATGACTTCAAGTCATGTGATAATTTCTTAGTATTTGATCCTTCCACTTGGCCTCAGGAAATGCAAGGACTTCACAGTTTTGGCAACAAGTTTTGGAGAAAGCAAATTGGAGGCTTAAAAAGAGACAGGGAGGTGCATCTTCATCATCTTCATCATCTAGCATGCAAGAAGTGTAAATAGAGGACAGTGAAGGAGACACTGAGGAGGACCACGCTTCGTGTGGGGTGAGTACCAAACGCTGTCTCCTGGTACTCATCTGAGTAACTCACTCACAAAGTGATGTGCACCCCTGAATATATGTATCTATATCAGGCTACATGTCTCAGTTCAAACCTTCCAGACGGTTTGAGAAGGAGGTTATGCTGCAGGACACACGCCGGTTAGAATAGTCTATTCTGCACACGTGCAATGCTGTACAATTCAAATGTTACAGTAATGGGTTGTGCTATTACAGATGATTTTGAGTACAGTGCTTTACTGTGAAATAATGTCAAATCCAATTTGACTGTAGTTTTATAGATATTTTGTTGTGATATTACAGGGGCTTTTGATTACAATATGTCTCTGTAATATGATACTTTTAAACGCTGTGAAATCCTTGCAATGTTTACAATGTCGTTGTGATATTACAAAATGTGATGTGATATTACAGAGGATTTTGATTGCAGTATTGTATTGTGAAATAATAGTTGAATGCTGTGAAACCCAAGGATACAGTCATTTTTACATGCAGTTGTTGGGATATTACAGGGGGCCTTGATACAATATATGAATCACTGTAAAATAATACCGTTGTGAAATGCTGGTAAATGTTTACAGTGTACATATTCCCAACGACACACCTGTAAGGTTTTTGTAACTTGCACAGCTAAACAAAGAGAACAATGATCACAGCAGTCTGACTCCAAATGAAGGTTAGGGCTAGGGTGGACAAGTCGGGACATTGGAATATATCAGAACACAAGCTCTAAACACATTTAGGATTCTTACCAGTGCTAAGCCAAAGGCAGACTCATGTCGGCGTGATGTCGTTCAGAAGTCTCATTTGGTTTTTATGACAAATAGAACTTTGGATGTTCACAAGTGGGGTATTTACTGCAATATGTTTCTCATCAGGCCGACAAGAAAATAAAAATACACAGTACTTATAAATTGACGGAGTGCTGCATAGACAGAAAGACACAGAGATACATTCAGTCAACACAAGGTGAGCTGTTAACATGCTACGTATCCCACACAGCATCCCTGGTTCAGAGGGCGGATACAGAGTAATGGTATTTCGAAGGCCAGTTATGCTACTCTAAGTCTATAAAATAAAGAACTCCAATCCCTGAAGTATTTGCTGTAAATCTGGCGAAAGCTTTCAGACGCTATATACCTTTGTTAATCCACCAGGCGTTGATGCTACACTGGTTAGAGAGAATGATCGCCCCACCCCCCTTCTCCTCTGCAAGGAGACACAGAGCTGCCAACTGCCAACAGCTCTTCTTCCAGAGGAAAGTTGGAAGCAGCATTAAAAATAGTTTTACAGAATAATTTCACCACGGATTTAGACTGAGATGTGGTTGAGAGCTCTGAGCCCTCCGAATTCCAGGTCTCTCCTTGGTAGTGGGTGAACATCTACCCCTGCACCCCCCACACTCCTCTGTGCAGCCACTTGGAAGAGCCCGAATCTGCTTCAGATGAAAGGATCCCTGATTTCCTGCCATTGACCAATAACCACAGCAAAGCCCTGCTGACACAGGATGGTCATGGTAAGCTCTGAGTCACTACAACATTACTAACTCCCTTGCGTCTTCTGAACTACAAAGTATTCTGCTGTGACTCCCAGCTCCGTTTCCATATGTTGACCTGTTGTAATAAGTCAATTAAACAGAGGATGTTTCTCAATGTCGAGGACGATTCCTTGGTAGGACATGTCTTCCGAGTCAGGTCCTTCAGAGGCTAGGCAAGAATCCTTCCTGGCATTCGGAGAACGAAGAATGGAACAGGCTAGCAAGTGTGCGTCATATGAGAAGCCCCGCCTTAAGTTGAGCGCGATTTGTTTGAAGACTCATAACTGATTTGCGAAGATCGAAGATGTAGTTGAGTAACTGCGTTTTGTAAAATGATCATCTCTCCCGGACAGAACCACTAAAGTAACATGACATGTTCTCCTTCTGTTCGCAGCCTTGAACAAGTCCTGGAGGATAAGCAGCCATAAGAAAATCATAAAATCACCAATCAATAATAACATTTGTATTCATATCATACTTGATGTCTGCAAAGCTGTTGTACACATATTGGTGCACATTGCAGCATAAACCACACATATCAGCAAAAGAGGCAAAGTCAAAACAAGCTTCATTTGAGTTATTTATCTAGGCGCAAAACGCTCTAAGGTCTCATTCACACCTCATAGTCCGCTCTCTGGTGCGCACCAGACGACAGTTTGTTACATTGTTTCATTTCTCAGAAGGTTAGGTTTGCGTTCACACGGGCAAAACTCAAACGGACTATAAACTTTAAACACAAGTAGTGTTGCACGGTGTACCGATACTTGAAAGGTACCGCGATACCCTGCCGTTAAAAACGGTACGATTCCTCCGTTTCATTAGTATCGGTACTTTAAGAATGACGGGGAAAAGTACTCCCGTGAAAAAGCCCCGTTTTATTAAGAGCCGTGTGTGTTCAGCGCTCTGCTTCCACTGCCTGCCTGCAGTCCCGCTCCTCTCAAGCACGTTCTAAGTCCCTCCCCTCTCTCGTGCACGCGGCCACGCGCTAGCTGTCAGAGCATGTGAGAAAACGAGAAGCATGGCTGCAAGTGGAAGTGCAACTGCCGCTGCGCCTCGGCTTGTTGACAAAAAAGACGCCAGAAGTCTGTGAACGGGCCGTTCAGGTGTTCAGAGCAGAGCTCCCTGTCGGAGCGGCAGAGCGTGATGTGCACTGAAAAGTGTTTCTGTCGCAATATTATCGTTGAGCAAACTTAACTAGCAAACTAGCATCACTATCTGCTAACGTTAGCTTTAGCCTTTGTTTTCTATTAGTTTTTTCATAGGCTATAAACGGAGGTGGTATAAGTATATATCTTGTACTTGAGTAAAAGTAGAAGTACCCAGGTCTTGCACTTCAGTTAAAGTAGAAGTACCAGAATGTAGGAACAATCCTGCAATCAAAATGTTCCCAAATAAAGGTAACCTACAAAAGTATTATCATCAAAATATAGTTAAAGTAGCGACAGTAAAAGTAGAAGTACTCAGGTCTTATACTAGAAGCACCAGAGTGTAGGAATACTCTGTTACAGTAAAAGTACTACATTCAAAATGTTCCTCAAGTAAAAGTATTAAAGTAGCGACAGTAAAAGTAGTCGTTGTTTGATTGGTCCATTTCAGAATAATATATATGATATGTTTTATAATGATTGATCATGAAAGTGTCCTCAAAGCTGGTGAAGGTGCAGCTAGTCTGAAGTACTTTGTAGACTGCAGGGTAGCTGGTGGATTTACTCCAGGTGGAACTACAGTCTGATTCAACACTTGATTATATTTCACATCATTCAGCCAGATCTGTGAAGTAACTAAAGGGATTAATACATGTAGTGGAGTAAAAGTACACCATGTACCTCTGAACTGTAGTGGATTAGAAGAACAAAGTAGCAAAAGAAACATTGAAATACTTAAATAAAGTACAAGTATCTCAAAATTGTACCCAAGTAGTACTTGAGATTATGGACTTAGTTACTTCACACCAGTGGCTATAAAGATAGAAAGACTAAGCCTTGCACAGAGGCATGAAAATACATTTTCAAAATGCTCAACAGTGCTGCCAAAATGTTAAACTCACTGCTACACAATTAAAATAAATGCTTTTATATATATTTATATTAGATGTGACTCTTTGACGTTTCCGTTATTAACTGCTGCTTTAGTTGTTCTGGCTGCTAAAATTCTGTTATTCCTAATTTTAAAGCCGATATTCCGTGGGGTCGGGGGCTCGGATCCTTGTCACCTTTTTCATACCTGATGAGTTTGCATCCCTGATAATATTTAAGACTGTTTCCCTTTTTTTAAGAAAAGTATCGAAAAAGAATCGGAATCGCAATTCTTGACTTGGTATCGGTATCGAAACCAAAATGTTGGTATCGTGACAACACTAAACACAAGTCATGTGCACATTTACTACGCCACTGAACATACTTATATTTAAATGTGTACTGCCTGGATTCAGCCATTTTCCGCCAAAGATTTTAGAAACTGGTCCGTGCGCAAAGCATTGTGGGGCTTTTAAGACCGCAGAGGATACACATGCGCATTCTTGAAATTCCCCGCAACGAAGGACTCAGTCCTCGGTGTTGGGGAAATATTTCCCAAATATTTCCCAAGCCCCATAACTTTGCCCCAGTGTATCAGTTCAAACTGCCCTGACTGAGCACAGGCCCCTGTAACCTTGGCTGCTGTGCTCTCAGTGTCGTGTCTCCCTGCTCCTGCCTGTTGGCGTCAGCTGATAGAGGTGTTATGGTTCTATCTTGTTATGCAGCATGTTGATTATTCTCTCCGAACACACGGGTCTGGGGTAGAGTTCTTCAGAATTGACGTGGCAACTCTACCGTGAAGTCAGAACCTCTGACTCTTTGACTTGTTTTGTGGATTCTCCGGCCGAAGCTCCAAATAAACCCTCAGTGTTTGCCATCAGAGCTCCAGCTCTCCCCGTGTCTCCTTTGAGTCTGTGACTCCTCCTGCATTGCTACACACAAGTTTCCCCCACACTCGGTAGAACTCCAAGGATCCTGTACATTGGAACAGTCCTTCGGCGGGATTCGATATCCTTGAAATAGAGGCTCTGAAGGATCCTTCCTTGACATTGAGAAACACCCAGAGTGAAATAGAGCTGAATTGGTATGTCAACTGCAGCCATCAACGACTCATTATTATTGTCAGCAGCCATCGGCCAAGCCATGTTCTTTGCATTAATAATAGTAGCTTTAACATTACATTACATTTAGCTGACGCTTTTATCCAAAGTGACTTACAATAAGTGCGTTCGACCAAGAAGATACAAACTTGAAGAAAACAGCATCATAAAGTACATCAGGCTTCATAGAGCTAAAACATTTCAAGTGCTACTCAACTGGCTTTAGATAAGCCAGTCCTTTATTAGTGGAGTGGAAAGAGATGAGTCTTCAGTCTGCGCCGGAAGGTGTGTAAGCTTTCTGCTGTCCTGATGTCAATGGGAGCTCATTCCACCATCTTGGAGCCAACTTTAACAGAGTAAAACAAATGTGATTCATACATCTGAAATCATTTTGAGACCAAAAAAGAAGAATTCAAAGATTTAAACTTCCATTTAGTTCATGTCCGCTCAGATTTGGATGACTGTAAACCATAGGATTTTAAATATGTTTTCCGGAAAGAAAAAGTGGAACGTATAATTTGGAATATTGAATGTGGGATTACTTTGAACACCCCACAGTGGTTGGACTGAAGTGGTTTACATTGTGGTCTGTTCAGCTGCGTTTCCCACAGTATTCTGCTACAGACAGCCTCTAATAAATACATGTATTTATAATATGGTTACTAAACTCAAGTAATAACTCTGAGATCGAGACGCACACAGACACAGAGAGAAAAGTGAGCGTTAGAGAGCAGAGAGAGAATGTGTGTGTGATGGGGAGTTATTCATTATTATTGTATTAAACTACCTATCTGTCACCACCTCCGAACCATCAGCCCAGAGTAACATGTCCCGGCAGCTGCTTAGTAGAGGAATATAACCCCCCCCCCCACACACACACACCCCTTCGAAAGCATATTCTGGGTGAGACCCTGGATTTGTAGGATGTCAAAGATTTATAATGGGAATCACCCAAAATGTAACTTAAACCAGCGGCAGAAAAATAAGCTTCAAAAGCACTGTAGTAATTTGGATCAGGAGATCAGGGGGGCCTGCACTGAGCCAGCGGAGTAATGGTGGGGAGGCTCTGTCTTTGAATGATAACGTTTAAGTCAGCATGACGTTGTACCATTCGCAACATTTCTTAGATTGTATGAAGCTGGCCAAAGATTTACAAAGAGCTGCTGTTGAAGGTGGAGCCTGACACCGTGCACCATGTTACAAGGTAACAATGAGCAAACAGCAAACAGCAGGCCATTGTAGCTTCTACTTGGGTCTTTCATGTTTTACAGTTTGATTAAAAGACTATACTCTCGTCACAGCACTCGTAAATAAGTGGTATTTTCTGGAATCTGGGGTCTAATATCAAAAGTTCAAAGTACTTACACAGCATGTGTGCAATACACAACTGCAGTTCAATATTCAACATCAATGGTTGTATTGTCATATGCAGTAGCGACATCCTAAAACCCAGTCCAGGTCACTTCAACAATGCAACATAAATATAAGATGTAAAACAATAACAATTGTGCAAAAAGAGAATGTTGCATGTAAATGTATAAGAAGTAAACTATATACAAATAGAATAGGATGAGTGTTAGGAGACTGATGTATCTTTTAAAAAAATATTTTCAGTGAGATGAGAGAGGAGAAACATTTATGGTCAGAGCAGTGACGGCCGGCCCATAGGGGCGCTAGGGGCGCCGCCCACCCTCTTCCCACATGTTTGATTGTCATTAAAAATAAATAAAAAATATATTAAAAAAAATATATATATATATATATATATTTTTTTTTTTTTAAATGAACAAGGTAAATATTATATAATTGGTATCAGTAAAATGTATAATCAACAATGAAATCTCGTTTAAAATTGTTTTACGATGTCTAAAGTTACTGATAAGTCACATGTTTCCTGCCTGGCCGCAGTGTATCATTACCCTCTCTCGTCCGGGCGGTAGAAAGGAGCCCTCAGCCAGAGCAGCAGCAAGCTGACTGTTGCTATCTGTAAACTATCCCGCCGAAACATAATTTCAGCCAATCAGCGTCGTCAGATCTGATGCTCAAAGGGCGCCGTGTCAGCGCCCTGGCCTGTGTGTCTGTGAGTTGTTTGGACTCGTATCCAAGGTGACGCTACAGTAGTTGTCGAGGATGGCTGCGTCTCGGTGCTAGTGGATCGCCAGAGCTGTAGATTAACATGTACATGCTTATTGTAGTTGTAAGGGCAATGCCCGTAGCACCATGGAGCATGTGTGTGGGCTGGACCTGTGTTTTACAGGAAAGGAGTGAGCAGAGGGTGGAGTTGTCGATTCTTGTTCAGTTTTCCTCTTCCTCTTCCTCACCCTCTCAGACTTTGAGTTGCGCACGCAACGGAAGTATCATAGCTAACCACACTGAAGATTATGGATTATCTCATATGTTTAAGCCTCAATTTGTCCCCCCCCCACCCTCTAACATCACCAGATAATGTAAGGGGTCATTTCTCAAACATTTCTTCCGGGGGAGGATCCCCCCGGACCGCCTTAGTATGGTTTGGTCCCTATTTCCATAGCCCCACCAAAAATATTTTCCACCAGCCGCCACTGTGTCAGAGCGTTCCAAAGGTAAAGGCATGTGGTCATTTTAAATATTTGAGGCTAAATTATAATAAGCTCATAATTTGTCCTCTGTCGGTCTACTTCTCGAAAGTCCAATGTCACTAGATGAGCTGGACTATGCATTAGATTTATGTAATTAATGAAGTTATGGAACATGCAGGCACATACATGTTCATATTAAGTATTAGGACGTACTCCCATAGCTTCTTTAAAACATGCAACATCAACATTAAATGTTGTGTTCTCCTGTATCAAAAGCACACAATAATAGAATGAGAATTGGGAGGGATGAACCCCTCTTTAATGGTCTCACATGCAGAGCACACAGTGCAATGTGTGCTCTGCTTTAACCCATCCTAGCACCAGGAGCAGTGGGCAGCTATTCTACAGCGCCCGGGAAGCAATGGGAGTGAGGGGGGGAGGGAGATATCCGGTGCTTTGCTCAAGGGCACCATGGCAGGGCAGGAGGTGAACTGGGACCTCTCCAAGTAGAAGTCCACACTCCATATTTAGGTCTGTTCGGGGACTTGAACCGGCAACTCTACAGCTCACAGTCCAAGCCACTACTGACTGAGCCACTGCCGGATGACAAGAAGCACAATATCAAACACTGCTGCGATGGGGCCCAAACAGTTAAATAGGAACAGCGAAATGTAAAGGTTACCCCCCCCCCCGCTGCAGCTCCTCACAGGTTATCCATAGTCACTGTTATAATCCTTCAAAATGATGCTCGAACTTCAGAATGTGTCCATCATATTTAAAAACAAACATCGTTATTTTCTGTATTCATGTGAGTTATATTTATTTATTTAGCGATGACCTGCACTACTTTCAGAACACATTGGCTGCCCCTCATCAACGCTGTAATGTGCAGCGTTACATTCCGACTTCACTGAACTTGACGCTGCTTGATACAAACACTTTTATAATGTTCTATGACAAATCTATGAGAGGTCTATCTGATAGAAGATAAATCAACATAAGGTCATGTCATTACACCATATGAAACCCGTATGCTTTTATTATGTTATTCAACTTCACGGTAGGAAAAAGAGTCACAGTGCCTCCGTATCACAGACACCTGAAGGCATCAGGGGAGGCGTGTGGTGCAGTGGATTGTGCGTTGGTTTTCAGCTCAGGGGAGCCCAGGTTCAAACCCCACTGCAGTCAGCATGTCGTTGTGTCCCTGGGCAAGACACTTCACCCCAAATTGCTCCTGTGGGGATTGTCCACAGTATTGAGTATGTGCAGTAAGTCGCTTTGGATAAAAGCCACATGTATACATGTAATGTAATGTAATGCATCACACACAT
This sequence comes from Pseudochaenichthys georgianus, assembly GCF_902827115.2. Taxonomy (NCBI): domain Eukaryota; kingdom Metazoa; phylum Chordata; class Actinopteri; order Perciformes; family Channichthyidae; genus Pseudochaenichthys; species Pseudochaenichthys georgianus. The sequence continues at coordinate 38,538,943 of NC_047516.1, forward strand.
GAGAAGGGGGACATGCTGGACTTTGTTCCCAGCACACCACAATCCTGCTGACAGCTCGTCTGCCTGAATAACACTTTCCAACTGATAGACGGTTCCAGCGTAAAGAACTAAAGATACACCTTGGGGAAAAAATAAAAGGCTTCTCATACAGATGCATCATACATATTTAAATACCCTCAGAACAAGAGGTGAGAGCTAACCCCCTGGTGGATGGGAAATTATACAAAATAAATAATATAAGGTCCCAGCTCAGAAAAATATTTAGATAACGAAACATGCAGGAAACAGAGAGGCAGATAGAGAGCAACAACAGAACCTTTGTGAACAGAAAACAAAGACAAGCTGCGTATCCCCAACGGACTGATGTCTCACTTGTGGAACACACTTTCACAATTCATATTTATCCAATATTTATCCAGAACCAAAAAGAGATGCTTTTGGAAACATCAATTGTGTGATTTCTACCAATATAAATATGGAAAAGGATGGTTATGCATTCCACTGACTCTGGGTGTCTCCTCCTGGCATTGCTGGTCCCTGACAGGTGACTCTGTTCCAGCTCTGACCCTAGCTGCCTTCAAATCCTCCGCTCACCAGAGCAGAGAGCAGACACTTCCAATTCACCTGACATTACATCCACTGTTGGGGTGGTTACTCAATCAAAGTAATGCATTACACAGTACTAGTTACTCTTTAAAAAGTAAATCGCTTACTTTTCTAAATGACTCACTGCTGAAGGTAATTATTAGTTACACTACTAGTTACATTACTTTTGGATTACTCTGTAACATCACCTGAGATGCACCATAAATGTAATGACAAATACAAGTATAAAGTTAAACCTCATTTATCCCAGATCAGTCAAAATATGTAATCTAATCAGGACAGTACTAACACAGACCTCTGTTTCTGCTCTTCGTTTCTACATCATGTTTTCTGTAGCTCATCATAACTAAAGGGAGCTTCCAAAGTGCTCCTGTCTGACGGCGCCCGCCCGTTACCTGTATCTTGCTCAGTATGTTCTGGAAAGACGGGGATTCCACCGTGGAAACAGGCAACCTGTTCTCCACCATGTACGCTGCTACAAGCCTGTTTATCTCTGCTGTGAGACTCTGCATGTCTGCTCCTCCTCCTCATCCAGGAACTATAGTGTCAGGGAAAGGGGCGTTTGATTTATTTTTCTGTCCTCCCGTTATTCAGATAGTTGAAGACCTTAACGTAATGAGATAATTTCCTGCCAGTAATGTCCTTCCTGCTGAACCAACAGTAACGCATTACATTACTGTGTGACAGACAAAAGTAATCTGATTACTTTAACGTGGTACAGTTCCCCCAACCATGATTATATCTGCTGAGGATAAAATACTAAAACTGCTAAAACTACTTGACTTCCTGAAACTCCTTCAACAGATTTGATGTTTTCCTGATTTATTTTTCAATGATCCCATAAAACATCTGTGACGTGAAACTCAAATCTGAAATACTGCATGGCGAGCAGTTTGTTTGTTTTTGATGAATTTCTCCAGCAGAGGTGGTAAACATATTTAAGAGTTCGTGCAGGAAATGAGAAGGAGGGCCAGGTCTGCAGAACACGAGATGTCTTTGCACTAACGAGAAAACAAAGATCCTTCCATCACGGGTCATGCAGACAGAATCCTTTCACATGAAGGCATCAGGCATTAGAGTCATGTTTCTGGGCATCCAGGCCCTCATCCTCTTCTTCATCAGATACTGAGTGTGTGTTTGCAACCTTACGAGTTGATGTTCTTTGGAAATGTCTATATTGATGTTTCTACTTGATTAAACAAAAGACTTGTATGATACTGAGGTCCTCATCTGCATATATATATAAATAAAGATGTTTTTAACCTATTGTGTTGGGGATCATCCATCGCAGGGGTGAAACTCTATCTATCACATTGTTCACATAAGCTGAACAACAATCCTTTCATAGAAGCTAAAAAGCTACAATTTGCTAGTCATTTAATAATTTTTTGAATTCCACTAAAGAAAAACAAATAACCATAATTTAGAGAACATGTTTTAATGTTTTGAAATTTGAATAACAGAAAGCTAACATAACTCCCTTCTTATGAACCAAAACAAAACGGTATGGTGGTAGAACAACCAAACGGAAAATGATGCCCCCCTGAGTTTAACATCATATAAAGATAAGAGAAATAAGTCAGATTCAAACTCATAAGGGTGGAAAAAGGCGACAAAGATCCAAATAGAGAGATCAGCATTTTTATCAAAATGTTAGTGTGGAATTACAGTTGATATCATATCATCATCATCATCATCATCATCATCATCATCATCATCATCATCATCATCATCATCATCATCATCATCATCATCATCATCATCATCGTCATCATCATCATCATCATCATCTTCATAATTGTTAAATATAAATCTTAACATGCGGGATATACTTTGTAGCCTTTAGACATGTATACCTAATTATCATAACAAAGTAAGAATTATATTTTGTGCAAAACAATATGTAAAACCATATTTTGTAAGTACACAATAATGATCAAGATGAATATCTGAATAATAATTGTACTTTAATCTAAAAATACATGATTCACATGGGAATGTTTTAGATATTTATGTATTTGTATATATACTGTATATAAAAGACAACAATACAGATCGTAGAACAGCTAAAGTATGTTCTTCCTATTTGTAAAATACAAACAAAAAATCGACAGGAGTCACATGCTAAGTTTGACATCATTTCCCTTTGAAAGATGTGCAGCCTCTCAGTGTATATGCCATCTAAATGTAGAAGCTGGATGTGGGATAAATGCTAATGCTGATCTCACTGTTTTGATTGCAACATAAATGTCACTCATGGCTTTTATAATTTGGAATTGAAAATTGCACGACAGTCTTTCTTCTCTGAACACTTCAGGTTAGAATATCACACGTAGCTATTTTAATTACTTCTCAAACTACCTAAACTAGTTTAGTAGATGATAGATGTGTTTAGTTTTACTGTCGGGTCACTCATTACTGATCCGCGAGCTGCATGATACTGGCATAATAGATTGCTCGATCGGGCAACCAGCAGGTGAGGCTTCATTGCCCGAGCTAAATGCTAGATGGCCCGGGGCCATCGGGCAGTCCTTAATGTCGAGCCCTGAACAGATAAAGCCAGACATCTAGGTGTAGTCATGGACTCTGACCTGAGTTCCAACAGGAACAAGTGTAAGTGTGAGCCTTACACTTACACTGTAAGGATTAGTAACATGTATTGTGTTTATGTGATGACATGTGGAGATGTTTAAACACAATGAGAAAATCCATAAAGGAGCATGGCTGCTCATTCCCTGGCTCTCAAAAGAGTTTGGCTGGCTGTTTAATCTATGTTCACACTGAGACAGTACAACACATAGAGAGACCAGTACACCTGTTGTGTAAGAACATACAAGCAGGTCACACAGTATGGTCACAAATACATAAACTCTGTTAAAAATCAGTTTTTATTAAAAAGTACAGGCTCTCAGCCTTGGAGAAACTTGACATGTTTTGGTACCTCTCTTTAGTGGTTCATTAATAAAACAGATATTTCAACGTGTGCCTACTTTGTTCATGTACTGTTGAGGTTAGTTTCAGTAGTTGTGTGCTATAATGCAGGGCTGCCCACACTCACGCATTGAGCGTGAGAGTCACGCAATTAACCCATATCTCACGCACTCACGCCACACTTTCCTTTCCTAACGCTAAGTTTTCGTCCAAAATAAATGTATATACAAATTAAGTGAAGGAACAGCAAACCGAGCGGTCTCCGAAATGAGACGGTCCATGGCTTAGTTCAGTAAAGTTGGAACGATATTGGGAGATTCTGATTTCACGGATCAATAACTCATGAACAAAACGTTATTCAGACACAAATGACGTCTATTAACCTGTTAAGCCCCAAGGTCCTGCGGGTACATTTTTTTTTTTTTTCACGACACTGTGTCTCAGGGGATCTTAATATTTAAGAACCTATTAATGTGTTATACCAGATTAACGGGAATAATCTCAGCTAACTGACGATACAAACCATGTTTACCAAAACAAAACACAAGTCTCATAAGAAGCATCTAAATGACCCCTGAGCGAAAAATGCAAACGCACTTTGGAACAGAACTCAAGATAAAAGTACCCTTATTACTTATCGTAGCTACATATACAAGATATCCGATTAAAGCTGAGGTTCAACAGATTATTTAGGTATATATATCATTACTGAGTGATCCGAACTCTTGACAGGGGAAGTACTCACAACACGTACCTTTACGGAGCTTTTACGGGACATCGTCTCACCGTAGCTGTCAATCTAATCAAAAGACTGGTTCAATGGCATTAAAACGAGAAAAAACGCGGCTGAATCAGTTAATCCATGTTTATGGGTAATACTTTTTTTAATTTATAATCCATAATTCTATTTTTATGTAAAAATCGGAGTAAAAGTTAGCTGCTAATGGTAGACACCAGAGTTATTGCAGTCTCACACACACACATTACCAAATAAGGAGTATGTGGGAGTTCCCCTCGATTCCATTGGCTCTGACGGTTAGAAAGAGATGTCAATCAGCAAAATCGACCAAGGGGGGCCAGAGATATGGAAAATCCACCCAAATGACCCCAGAAGTGTTTTTCTTTTGATAAATCTCTCTAAAAAGGTCAAATTGAACTTGTTTTGCATACATCTTGATACAGGGTACTTATTATATGTTGTAGTTTGGATTCCTAAAGCTTTTAGTCTACCATCATTCAAGGGTGGTTTTCACTATAAGTAATTTTTCTTTTGGACGGACACAATAATTAAATTTGTTTTACTGTGTTCAATCTGAATTTACTTTTAAATAAAAACATCTATATTGATTCTGACACTTCTACATCCAACTCACAGGCGTAACCTTGCTTTGAGAAAAAAGATTGTTAATGTAACCCTTTTAGAAGGGAATATATGGTCATTTGTTCTGGGAATGTCATTTACGAGCCTGAGACCTGAAAAACAGGCTCGGTGCTTAACAAGCTAAGTACCGTGGTAAGGTTGACAACAAACTACAATCACATTTTGATTAAAAAAAAGCCAATACGCGCTTTCCTCCGAGCTGGACACATTACATTGGTCTCTATCTGCAGCCGGAGAAGAAACGAGTGCTCAGGGACCGTCTGCAAAGTGCAACTCCGAAAAAAGAGAATACAATAATATTCAATCACTATTATACAGCTTATTACTACCAAACTCACTACACACATCAATAGTCTCCTGTGTGTCATACTACAGCAGAGTCTAGAAGAATATGCTTTTGAATAATTTTGGGGAATATTTAGAATGTAAATATTCAATAACTATGGCATCATCTTCAATAACGTTACTATTATACAGTATATTTCTACCAAACTCACTATTTGCATTGTTGTTGTTAGCATCTGGTTAGCTAGCTGCGCTAACAGATATTAGAAGCTGTTTCTAAAACAAGGAGAGGGAGAGCTCTCTCCTGTCAGACTGAGAGAGATAACTACAGCTCAGTGAGGGACTCTGTTTCGATAGTTAACTTTAGTCTAGTTATCTCAGTGGGTCTCAAACGGTTTGGTCACCATTTATGAGAATAAATGAAAAACAGTTATGAAATGCTAGGACAGTAAAACAAGAATACAGTTTAGAAGGGGAGTGATTTGTAAAATATCCATAAAGAAAAAGAAAATATGTTTACAGTTCTGTTTCATATGGGTGTTGAGAGATGTATCCTTAAATTCATTTTGCTCACCAGGTTGATGCATTTAACATCAATATTAAAAAAAAAAATCTTCCCGGAGGTGAGGACCCCCCCCCCCCCCTCCCACTCATAAAATAGCACTTTACCTCTGCTAACACCTATATGCCATTTGATATGCTGTGAGCTGATTATTGAGCCTTCATTGTAAGAGTCGCGGGTACACTGTGTATGTGCGTATTCCACTGTAGCGCCCTGTACATTAATGGGAAACCCTAGTTTGAACATGTTCAAAACATTTGTAACCGTGTACACACAAAAAAAAAACCTCACTCCAAGCTGAACTCAAATGTTGGCAGCCCTGTATAATGTATTTACAAAGTGTGAACAGGAGGCAACTTTAGAATAGGGAACCTGTTCAGGTCAATTAAAGTCAACCTACTAGCTTATTGATTATGAACAAGAATTCAATTTAAAATAGGGAACATATTCTTAGATAGAAATACCTAATTAGAGTCAAAGTACTAGCTTATTTGTTATGAACAAGACTTCACTTTAAAATAGGGAACATGTTCTTAGGGAACATGTCCCGTCGTAGCCAGGGTTTACGATCAGTTTTTGGGTGAGTTGTACTGAGGAACAAGTATCACAGCACCGACGGGTGAAAAATCGTGTTTTGGTAACACGGGGTGTTCAGGTAACACTGAAAGACTTTGTTATGGAACGCAAAGCAGAGTAGGGGGCTAGTACACCCTCCTGAGGGTCCGATTGTGGATGTCATGCGAGCATAACATGGTGAAAACAATCAGTCTAAATTAACAATCGGGACGGAAATGTTCGGATTTCCAAAGGGAGGTTCTGTGAATAAATTAAAAATCAGGAACCGAAATAATTGAACTATTCATATCTTAGACTGCACTGTAACTTTTATCTTTTAATGTTTATTTTATTAGCTTTTCTTTTTAATGACTGATTTTAAATGCCATTTTCTTAATGTCTTTCATTTTTTGTTTTTCTTTTAATGTTTCTTTTATTATCTTTTACTGTTTTTAAATGCCTTTGTCTGAATGTCTTTCATTTTGGTAAAGCACCTTGAACTGCCTGGTGCTGAAAGGTGCTATATAAATAAACTTGACGTGCCTTGCCTTGCCTTAGATAGACATACCTAATTAGAGTCAAACTACTAGCTTATTGGTTATGAACAAGAATTCACTTTAAAATAGGGAACATATTATTAGATATAAATACCTAATTTTCAGCTATTTAGACTTAATTAACACTTGTAGTTTCATGTCTTGTTCCATAAGAATAGATCATATTTGTTAAGTGTTATTATGGGAGAATTACTATTCTTGTGGTACTACTGCCTTATTAGGCCCATATTGAGCAGAGCATATTAAGACCAAAACGCATGTACAATAAGTTCCTTGCTTGCAACAAATAAGCACTAATTAGAGGGTTATTGAGGAAAAACTCTCAACTAATGGCGTATTACTTGTAGAATATGGTCATGTAGAGTAAGGCATTAATAAGTGTTTTATAATGACTAATAAAGAGCCAATATACTGATAATATGCATGTTAATTAACAACTAGTTGAGGGTTAATTTGTGTACCTTAATATAAAGTGTTACCATCACTTGTAATTGCTTTGTGTTGACATGTGCTATATAAATAAACTTGCCTTGCCTTGCCTTATATTTACGGTAACAGTTTCCCTATTATTAGATTTTAGAAAAAACACATTGTATGGCCTTCTTTAAAACACACAGCATTATATTGAAACGTGACAGCTGTTTCACACCATGTATCATAATGTCAAATGTAAATGCACAGACCCAGTATGTTGTCATTGAAGAACCTAGCATGTTCTTAAGTACAAGAAGAAAAGCTAGCAATCCTTAAAGAGATCACAGATGGCATCCAAAGGGAGCGCAGACAACAACCACAAGAAACAACATTTGTGAAGTCAGCTCTTCTCTGGCTCAGTCTGTCTCTCTGAATCTTACAGACAGACACACACACACACACACACACACACACACACACACACACACACACACACACACACACACACACACACACACACACACACACACACACACACACACACACACACACACACACACACACACACACACACACACACACACACACACACACACACACACACACACACACACACACACACACAGTGACAGACAGGTACAGCCTTACACTCCATTGACATTGACAGCTTGTCAAAGTGTGGACTGGGTCTGAGAGGAAGGACACACCTTGCAATCAGCACAGCATGCAAAAGTGGTGAATCAGAATGCATTATGGGTGACAGCACTGATAGAGACACTGAGCTGCTCCCTGATCTACGCTGTGGACTTTATCAGTTAATAATATATTAACTGTAAATATGAATATATGAACTGCCCCAGCATCCCTATCAACATGTATCAGTCTGCACTCTGCATGCTGTTCCTGTGTGAACCTACAGATGCCTTTTGCTGCCACTAAAGCGTGCTTTCATGTTCAAAAAGCACTTTATTTTTCTCATACTGCCTGTGCTGCAGCATCTCTTTTCATCCTCTGTCTGAAACCAGAGCCCAGTCTGCTCTGATTGGTTAGCTGGCCGGCTCTGTTATGATTGGTCAACTGCTTACAGATGTCCTGCCTCTTAGCCTATCACGTACAATGTGTTGGTACACAAGCCAATAGAAGCGACAGTGTCACGCAGTGATGTAAGTATGACAAAGGATTGTGATGGAGGCATTTCAGGAGGGGGGGGGAGTCATTGGGAGAGAAACTCCCTCTGGAGGGAACACAGGGTTTTTGGATCCAATGTGGCTGTTTGCTGCACATAAACAGCTGGGCAGCATTACAAATAAAACATGTTGGTTGAATTGACCCTCAGGGAAGGATAATCTGCTCTGAGCACCACCTGATAGTCCTTTATGCTCAAGGAGAGGCCTATCTATGTGGTGAACATTTTCCTGTTAAAGATTGACTCGTTGCTTGGAAACTAATCATCAACATTTGAACTGCACTAAAGTAAATGAACACCCTGGAAAATGATAAGTAATAATTGATTTTCAGGTACAAGAAACATCTGTGACACATGGGCATTTGGAAACAATCAATTTAAGAAAAGAGGGTTGAATATGTTTATGTTATTTGTCTTTGAGCATCAAGTAACACATGAGGCATGTTGTCACTATATTATATGTATATCTCACATTGAGTGGTGTTTAGTAAATATGTGTACTTGTTATCTCTAGAAAAACGTTTAGACTTCTTTGAAACTACAGACTGGGACATGTTTAAGAAGGCAGCAACATACATTAACACCACCAACATCTAGGAATATACAGAAACTATTACAGGCTACATCACCAAATGCATTGAGGATGTGACCCACACCAGATCCATCACCATCATGGCCAACCAGAAGCCATGGCTGACAGGAGAGGTCCACGGGCTGCTGAGGGCCCGCAACATCGCCTTCAGAGAGGGCAATCCAGCTGGTCTCAGAGCAGCCAGGGCCGACCCATCCCGTGGCATCCGGAAAGCCAAACGACAGTACACCCGGAAGATTACAGCTCACTTCAGTCACAGCAGAGCCACACGGAGCCTGTGGCAGGGTATCACGACCATCACTGACTACAAACCTCCACCGCAGACCTGTGACAGTGACACCTCTCGGCTGAACAACCTCAACAGCCTCTTCGCACGCTTTGAAGCACAGAACAGCACACCTGCGCAGGAAACAACGCCTCCACCCAACGACCAGGCTATCTGTCTTTTCCCAGCCAGTGTGAGGAGCACACTGTTAAGGATTAACACCCGGAAAGCTTCTGGGCCTGACAACATTCCTGGTCGTGTGCTAAAGGACTGTGCCGCTGAGCTCACAGATGAGATCACAGACATCTTCAACATCTCCCTGAGCCAGGTTGTTGTTCCCTCGTGTCGTGCTTCAGGGTAACCACCATCACACCTGTACCGAAGAAGTCATCACCTTCCTGCTTCAATGACTACTGCCCCGTAGCGCTGACTTCCACCATCATGAAGTGCTTTGAGCGGCAGTCATGAAGCAAATCAAATCCACAGCCTGTGCTCCTACAAAAAACGACCAAATAGGTCGATTGTTTAAGCAGCTTTGATTACGACCCACAGCCACGTGTTAAAGTGTAGCACCTCTAGTGGTCGTGTAAGAAACAACATGCTCCTGTTTATTCGTTTATTCACAAATAACCCTCTCTGGAAAATCCTAAATTGTGGAATAGTTTGGCCATTAAAATGCTTTTTGATTAGATTTCTAGCGAGAAGTGTATATTGTACTTTTAGAATCCACGTCCAGTCGTGTATATGTAGGATCTATAGTTTGATAGATATTTACGAAGATGATCTGAGGTCTCGCCAGGATAATGTGTATGCAGCTTTCCATGTAAAGTTAGCGTGGGTGAAAACAGTTTTTCTGGTCTCGAAGTTTTCATAATAAAACCGGAAGTATTCCCCTCACTGTCAAATTATTACACAGTGATATCTGCATTACTCATCCACTAAAAAACATCACTTTATCCTTGTTAATTACACAATATTGATTGGTTTAAATTGTGTACAATGCTTTTGTGTTTTTAACCTTTGATTCAGAGAAACAAATAGTTTTTTAGGAGTTTAGACACTACAGTTTCCGAAGACACTACACTACCCAGAATCCCCAGCTATTGTTTGGGACTACAACATCCGCTTTCCTTTACAAACCCCGCGATTAGTCATCAAGCCCTGTGATTGGATGTTGGAGTGGCAGTGCGACAAGGTTACGCTGAGCGTCAACAGCTCTTTGAAATGGAATGGAACCACGGCAGACTTTCCAAAACTGGAATTGGACGGGTCCAGCCCCCGGGTCCAGCCCATACATCCATGGTCCAGCCCCCCCCCCCAGAAATACACATGCTGACTATTGTGTGTTTCGCAACATGTTCTATGGCACGTCTCTTTATAAGACGTTTTCGTATTTCCCACAATTAGAAGTTGCCAGTATTAAACTGTGTACACCCTGGAGGTTTAGGGGATACGAAACACAGTGGTGTTTCAAATGTAAAACATATAATTAATAAATGGGTGAATTAATATACCTACCCACATGACACCTAAGGTCAGACGAGCTTTATTTAACAGCTGGTCTTATGTCTGTGACCCCTCCTGTTGTTCATTGATACGCCTGAAACATGCACTTGTCAAGGTTCAGAGGCACATTTAGCAAATATGGCAGTAGCCATCGATCATCTTAAGATAAGATACTTTATTGATCCCAAGTTGGGAAATGTTTTTCTAACAGCAGCATGTACTACTTTGTTCTACTCCATTACAATTCAGAGGTTAACCTGGTATTTTTACTCCACTATATTTATTTGAGTTACTTTGCAGATTCTGATTAATGATGTGAAATATAAACAACCCTTAAAGCAGACTTTAGTTACACCTGAGTCAAATTCAGGGAAGGTGATTGTCAAGTGCCAAAATAAACGATGCAATATATTGGACGTTAAGTACTTTGTCAGACTTCATATTTATCTGTGGATAACCCCAACGTTTTTTTCTTATTCAAAAGAAGACCTTAACTTAAAGTCATCTTTAATGTTTAAATAAAGCCTTATTAGTTGGTCTGTTTTGCACATCCTCCTGTTAATATCTATCGTCCTGCACTAAACTGTTTTATTGTAGAGATCACTACAGTATCTTCTTGATATTTTCAATTTTGTATGTAGGCTACTCTTAATGTTTAAATATTTTCATCTAATAAAACGTATTCAACAACAAAATTCAATAACATGCTTTAACCACTAGGCGACGCGGGTTAAAAAACCAGTGGTGTAGTTAATAAAACATAATAATATCGTACATAATGACTATTAACTTTATTGTGAGATTAAAACAGAACGGTAAAGGAAAATACAGTTTCAGTCTCTCGATGTGAAGCTTATGCATTGTACCATGAACCTGTATAGACCTGTAACAGTCAACTGCATGAGGAGTTGGAAAGGTAGTAAATAATATCTTTAAAAACTACAACAAAAATCCCTTTCTATCAGCTGTGCACCGTTATGGTGTAAATACAGACTATCTACTAATTGGATCAAATGTAAAAGTCAGCCGAATTAGTGTTGATACTGCAAGAAGACGTATTGTGTGAAAAGAAATGGAAGATGTTGTTTAATTGCTAATATATTTATGATCCACGTCACGTATTTTGTTTTGGCGGCATTTCTTACAATTTGTCAAAAGGTCTTCTCATCAGGGCTCTATAAATAAATATCTACGGCAGATATGTAATATTTAATGCAGACGAACCGTGTATTACAATGCCGTTATGTGATGACTTCCAAAGAGAAAAGCAAGAACACTCGGAATAAAGTATTATTTTATTTAAAAAAAATGTTTTTCCGATTTCATATCGCATAAACACCATATCCCAACATGCATTGCGGCTAAAACAATCGATGTTTTAGCCTATCAAAACCTCTGAAAAAATGAAGGTGTCTCTCTGAATCGAAAGAGAAAAAACTATGGGAAAAAGACAAAAGCATTGTACACAATTTAAACCAATACATGTGGTATATATTATATTACTAGGATAAACTGATGTTTTTTAGTTGATGAGTAGGCTACTGCAGATATCACTGTTAAATCATTTGATCATTGGTTTTATTATGAAAACGTCGAGCCCGGAAATACTGTTTTCAACCCGTAACTTTACATGGAGGCTGCCGCATATACACGTTCTCCTGACGAAACCTCAAATCATCTTCGTAATACCTATCAAACTATAGATCCAACATATCGTCTGGACGTGGATTCTAAAAGTACAATATATACTTCTTGCTAGAAATCTAATCATAAAGCGTTTTAATGGCCAAACTATCCGACAATTTAGGATTTTACAGAGAGGGTTATTTGTGAATAAACGACCATCTGTAACGTTTGCATTCAACGGGAGCACTAGAGGGCGAAAACTTTAAAACGTAATTATAGGACGTATTAAGCGCTTGAACAAACGACATATAATTGGGCCTGAACAATCGGCCCATTTGGTCGTATGAGTTGGAGGACTTGTTGCAAATCCACCCTGCCTCCCACCCTGGATC